>NW_019392644.1:0-261501 GCF_000648675.2 Cimex lectularius
CGGCCGACATTCAAAATTATCATTAAAATCAAAACATTCGACATACACATGCCTATTTGAACGTGCGGCCAAATTTATGGATGGGCCAAATATTCCAATATTCATAGATTACAATGTTTTCAATCCAAAATTTTAGGACTAATTGTTTCTGCCCCTTTGTACGTAAACAATAACAGATCTCACAGAAATCTTCACATGCTTAAAGTTTTTTCATCCACCAAAACATATAACAGACGTGTTCATAGTAAATTATAAAATCTCACTAACACACAAATACGATTACTCCATATCCCACAATTACCACGTAAACGACTGAAAATAATATAAATAAGAGACCTCTTAAATAATTAATACCATTTTATTAATCCAAAACGGTTGCAAATGGGTAGCTTTCTCTGTAATGCCATTAACGTCATAATCAAAAATTGAAATCCGATCTGCTACTTGTATATAATACAGTTACAGTTGTAGATAAAAATAAATTAAGTAAAAAAAAAATTAGTAAACCCATGGCGTTTTTGCGACTGTTGGTTACCAGTACCGGTAGGAAAATTTTATAAGTACAGTTGTAATTAATATGTAAATTTTAAAAATCCCTTTAAAATATATTTGCATAATTGCAGACAAATGTCTTAAATATATTTTTTGGGTAGGTAGCAGCTTGATTAAATTTTTACCCACGTAGTATAGACTAAACCCGCACGACTGCTAAATGTTGCAGAAGTGTCGGGCTTGTGCGCCGTTATGGAAAAATAAAAACCAATAATTACTACGGAAATGAAGAAAATTTCATTAAAAATATATACAATTTTGCAAAATAAATATTAATTTAAACAAAGACTAACGCTATTTTCCACGAACCATAGAAAAAGCTTCTGAAACTGAGCCAATTAGCTCAAAACATGCAAATTTAAGAAATATTTATTCCACAGAACACTTTGTTAAAGTTTCCTTTTTTTGCACCAACCATCTAGATAAATATTAACTCTTATATGTTTAGCAGTAATAATTGACCTATTTAATTATTTCAGTTAATTATATTTTTATCTAAAGTCCTGTTTCAGAAGAAAAAGTTAGTGTCACGAAAACCATTTGAGCTATCGTGACTTCGATCCAAAAACAGGGAAAATACGAAAAGAGATGGGGAGTTGGTTTCCAAGTGGACCGAAGCCACAATAGCTCAAGAGCAGCAGTGTATTGAACCGAAGGTCGTGGATTCGAATCCCGTTCATAACACTTTTTCATTTCAACCAAGACTTCAGATAAAAGCATAATTAACTGAAACAACTATATAGAGTTTCTCTCAGTTGTACTAGAATGTTTTGTATAAGTTACTGCATTTTTCATGTTTTAGTCCTTAATAATTAAAATCTATATCAATCCAACCTGATTAAGTTTAACATGCCACCACAGATAGAAGTCGAGAGGCGCTTGTTCCGCTCACTTCTCGCTGGTAGTGACTTCCACTACGAACAATTTTTACATTTCCACGAGATTCTAAATTCACGCTGAACTGGCTTGGGTCTGTATAGTATCCACCGATCCCAGTCAAATTATTGACATGCTAACAAATACACTACGCCAAAACTGCGACAACGAATATTCAAACAACTAACACGACTGACCAAAATAACTACTAAACAAAACTACTTTTAATTCAACAATTTTAATACACCCCAAAAGAGGTTCTAGGGACGGACAATCCAACATCGTCCATTCTTGCAGAGCTGTTTCTAGAAAACCTCGAAGAGAACCACTGCTCAAAACTAACGGTTGAGAATAAAATACTACATTCATAGATACTAGATCTATAGATACGTCGACGATATAAAACGTACTTTGAGATCTAAACATTACGTTCACCATAGAAACTGATAATAACGGCAGCATCACTTCTTGGACTTAACATTCGCCAGATCCAATAATAAAATCGAAATCCAAATATACAGAAAACCCACCGACATCACTATAAATACACAATCCGACTACTCGCATCACCACAACAACGGAGGTGTAACATCCGTGATTCATAAAAACGAACAATTAGTAAGAAACTTAACAAAATCCCATTAAAAAGACGCAAAAGGAATAAAAATAAATTAGAATATATATATACTATATACAATACATTATATAAAGTATATAGTATATAGTATATAGTATATATACTATATACACGATATACAATATATTATATATTGCAAAAAATTCCACCCAATTGATTTTTTCGTTTTCTCGATAAAAGAAATTTCTGTCCTTAATTTGTCTCATTGTTTTTACCAACAAACAATTGTCTATGCTATGTTTTAAATTCAGAATATCAATTAGAGGAAAGCACATTTAATCCTTAATCCAAAATAAGATAAAGGATTTTTTAATGTTAATTTTTTATGTGTGGTGATTAGTGACCGTTAATCGATAATTATTCAGAAATCGTGAGATGCGGTCTGGTGTGAAGTAGGTTTCAGAAAAACATTTTCTAAATCACAGGTCCTGAAGATGATCTCAATAAAGATCGAAACGTTGGCTCGATAAAGAATAGTTACTTTTTTAATTTAAAATGTTTATTCAGTCTCATTTGAATTTTGAAGCAATAAACTGTTTAGATTTCATCTTAGTTTTCTTAATTTCAATTTTTACACTTACAAATGGTACTTAGTGCTGAGAATGTTGCGCGTCGTGTGGCACTTATTGATGATGAACGTTCCATCAGGTATTGCCTATATACGACTATTGCCATTGGAGAAAATATTACAAACCGACACCTCACTGTTGTTCAAGCGATTCATCAGCTCCAGGTGTCCAAATTTATGAACGGATTGCTCGAAGATGATTAAATCAGTATTGTCTGATGGCTTTTCGCCACGTAAGAGGACCTGAATTGACCAGAACACAAGGAGTTGCACGGCTCGTATTTTTGGAGGACACAGCCATTGATCTTGGACTCTAGGTCTACTGTAGTTTTTACAGATGAGTGTAGATTTGCTCTACCATCTCCAGATGGACGTGAAAGAGTGTGGAGAAGGCGCAATGAAAGGTACGAAGCCTGTAATTTTCCCAGAGTCAACCATTTCAAAGTAGATCAGTGATGGTGTGGGCGGGAATTTCAATGGAGAGACCTATTAAGCATAAAGGTTGTTGTAAGTGGCGCGTCTTTGACGGCCACTTGCTATGAGGTTGAAATTTTGGAACATAATGAGTTGCCTATCCTCGATGAAATCAGCGACGATCCTATTCTAATGCACGATAAGGATGTCCACCCAAACGTACCTTGAACAGCATAAGATCAAATCTTAGTCCGTTCTCCCTTCTTGAACCCCATCGAACATTTATGGAATAACTTCAAAAGACGAATAAGAGCACGTCCATCACTTCCTGATACGCTCCACGGTCATGAAAGTTCTATTCGTGAAGAATGGGCTAACCTCCAGCAAAGAGGCATTTTTAGACAGGTAGAAAGTTTTCTGAGGCGTCTTCGAGATGTAATTAAAGGAAGAGGAGGAGATACGCGATATTGAAATGTTAATTAAAAATTTAAACGAACATATTTTATCTGTCTGTATTTTCTTTTTTTCATTTTCCTTAGCAATTTTCTTTGTTTTTATTTGTATACAAAGCTTCAATTATTAATCGTTAAAAACATTAAATAACGGCAACTTTGATTAATATATAAAAAATATATACAAATCAAGCTATATTACAAGTGAGTGGAATTTAATTCTTATTTAATTCTGAAAAACAATATTTATTATTAAATTACGTTTAGATAAATTAAAATAATGGTAGTAGTAAAACAAAATCGGTTTTTTGGTCTTTTCTCAATACCGGAATAAACTCTAATTAAGCTGATTAAACGCTGAGCACTCTTCACAAATCTTATCTTTAGAATTATGTGGGACAGTCAGGCCACAGGCGGGTTATTGTTTCACGTCCGAACCACTGCTAAAGGCACTAACAACAGTAAAGTATCTTTACATATATTATATTTTTTTTTCAGAGAAGAAAGAAAAATCTTTGCTGAATTAAATTTTTACCTTTGTAGAATAGAGTAAACAGTCACGACCCGTGAGTGTAGACAAGAAAAGCATTACGCGTTACGGATTCATAAATTACTAAGAACTACTAAGAAGATTAACAATAATCTCAATAAAAATTATTTGCAAATCTAATTATTCAAAATAAGTCCAATTTTATTTTTTGGCGTGGAACATCCGTGCTTGATTAATTTTTTAAACTCTGTAGAATAGACTAAACCTGCACGACCTATGAGCGTTGCAGAACTGTTGGTTTATGCCCCCCTATGTCAAATTTATTTACATTATATTCTTTTTTTTAGAGAAGAAAAATGCATTACAGTTTTACCTTTGTAGAATAGAGTAAACTGTCATGACCCGTGAGTGTCGATAAAAATTAAGCATTACGCCTTTAAAGGTTCATAAATTACTAAGAAAATTAACAAAATCTCAATAAAAATTATTTACAAATCCAATTATTCAAAATAAGTTTAATTTTTTGGGGGTGGAACATTCTTTAATGCTTGTTTAAATTGTAGGATATACTAAACCTGCACGACTTATGAGCGTTGCAGAACTGTTGGTTTTTACTTCCTATGACAAATGTACTTATAACCAAAGCTATAATTACTTAATAAATTATAAAAATTCCTGGAATATGATTCGTCAACTTTAAACAATTTGTTAAATATATTATTCGTTGTATACAATTAGATACAATTAGACACTATGAAAAAAATTTAAAATAGAATAAACCTATCGCGATCTGAACGAACGACATGCGGACAAAGAAAGTTATGTATTATACAAATGTAAAATATCACAAAAGAGAATAACTTTAAAGCAATGAAAATAATTTATTTAAATAGAAAATACATTTTCTTTTTTAAGTAATAAAGAAAATGTAATTTTCTTTAATAAACAAGTGCTTTTAATATAGATTAGAGCTTTTAAAACAGAACGTGTATTCTTGTAGGAAAACGAAACTAATTTTAGTTACGCAGTGCTCTTTTGTGTATAAATAGAAATTTAATATCACAAACGGTTCCAGCGTGCATTCCATTATATTTCACGGTGTATGCACTTGACAACCTTCACAAAAGAATATAGCAAACCTAAAAACATCAAAACAAAATTAATTTACATTTTTATATAGAACAGGCAAATTATATTATTAAAGATTTCATACTTGCTTCAACGCGGTTTGACCGTTGTAACTTTTACAGTAAAATAATTATAAATATAAAAAAAACTATTTTCATTATTCAATTAACTATTGGTTATTTATATTATTGCATATGTTATTTTATTACATAATAAATAAACTGAATATTTTGGTTGGGATTGAATGAATGGTACAATTTTATTGAATTGTTTTCACACTCGATGAGTGTTTAATTATTGTTTATCGTGTTTCAGTTTATTTGAAACCCATCCAGACGTTCAGCAAGTTTTTATGCCCTTTAACGGAATAGAATTGGAAGACTTGAAACACAGCAAGCAATTGCGTGCTCATGCCCTCAGGTAAGCTATTTCAAATATCTATGTACAAGTAGTTTATCGATTAACTGTCGAGTCATCTATTATTTGACATGAAAAAGAGAAAACTGGCAAGAGTAAATGCTCAATTTATGAATTTAAATCTCAAAATAAACCAACGGTTCGACAGTCTAATTAGTAGGTAAAGATGTCCTGAAAATTGCGGGGTGTTGGAATTGCAATAAAAACTAATTCAAGTGATGATTACGTTGAATGCATTATTCCATCACATTCTCGACATTCGCGCTAATAATTTCATTGAAAGAGTCGAAATTAACACAAAAAAATCTAAAACTTATTGGAGGTTTTTTTTTCCAAATATCTTAAAATAGGACTCAGATGCATGCGGTCATGTATTTATGATTCCCATGTTGGGTGACTTTCTTACACACTCACTATGTATAGTCAAGGTATGACACAGTTCAATTCTTTGGGACTGATCGAATTAACCAAAATTCCATTTTTACCTTTGTAGAATAGATCGTAGGTCATATTCTAAGAATCAAATCTTCTTAAGGCTATATTAGACACGATTAAAAATACGATAAATTTGTCATATAACTTTTTTGCTTATTTCTCAAAATTTCGAATTATATAAAGTTCCATACTATAAAATGTCTTTTATTTATGGATTATTTATTAACTGGCAGTATCAGCTTAAAACTAACCACATCTAATGTTACTAATTGAATGATAGAAAGGCAATAGCCCGGTCCGGATTTATACAAACTTAGAAAAAGTTTTAAATACTGATAAATATTATTTCTTGCGTGTAAGACATATTCCTTCTTATCTCCTCTCTGAGGGGAAAATTTAACGGCAAGAATGGAATTCACGGTTACATTCGGTTTAGGGTGAAGGGGGCGAATCATAATCGCGGAACTGACGATCTAATTACCTCCTCAACCTTAAGTGAAAGTAAATTTGCTTCCTTGCTCTTTGCCCAATTAGAAAATGTTTATTTTATAAATTAACAAAATAAAATTAACACGTGGTCACCTGCATTGTAACTCATAAAATCGTCTTGTATTTTACTTGATCTTTAAATTAAACAGTTATATTCGACTTGGAAAAAATGAACTTCGGTGAGGTAGAAACTTAAGCACCACGACAATTTATTAAGTTTCTACCGAGCTTTCAACGATTATAGCGTCATCATCAGGGCTTCAAAATTAGGTAAAGCTCAGTATCTCGGTTAAAACATACATGTAAGTACATGCTTATATGTATATTACACGTACGTACATGCCCTTGTGGTAGAAGTTAGCACTTTAATTTAAGTTATCTATGTATAGTACAATTTAAAAAAAAAGCTTAATTAATCTTAAATGTGATATTCAAATGTACCTGAAAAAGTAATTTTATTAATTACTTATCATCTTTAAGTTATAATTGACTAAAGAAACTTTATGTAAGTATAAAACATGAGATGAAAGGAAGCTAGATTTAAAGTTTGAGTACAAATTTGATTTTTTTAAATTAAATTCACTATTAATTTACAACTAGGATATGAAAGAAACAGTAAGGAAACAACATGACAATGAGAAACAATTGGTTCTTATATAAATAATTAATCAGAAACCGTGAGATGCGGTCTGGTGTGATGTAGGTTTCAGAAAAACATTTTCTTTATCGTGCCAACGTTTCGATCTTCATTGAGATCATCTTCAGGGCTCAAAGTGTTTGTCTTCTGTATAATTGTGCCATTCTTGTGTATCGTGTTGAGAGTGCCCTTATATAAAGTTCTTCTTCTGTGTGTTCTTATATAAAGTTCAGCAGTTGCCACACTGACCTTTACTTCCCAAACTATCTTATCTGGTGTACCTCAGGGTAGTGTTTTGTCTCCCATACTTTATCAAGTGTACACGGCTGAAATCCCATGATCAAACCACCGCCTTGATTTTTTCAGACGAAAAAGATTCTCAAGCGATTCTGATGCGGTCATTTCCACACATTTTCAACAACAGAGTCCTGATTTTAAAAAGATGGTTCCTACTCACATTAAGTAGTTTCGCAACAATCCGGATTTCGAGCTCTTTAGCTCATCGTCAGGTTAAAGTGTTTCTACAAACACGTCTCTCGACATGAATTGTAGAAGTGAACCCGCTGATACCCCCGCCAACGCGACGTTCCAATGAGGAGCTGGGTTTTAATGGCGCTCAATTTGAACGTGCGAAAAGCGGGAATAATAACACAAATAACTCTTGTAATAGTAAATACTGTAAGAAATTAATTGTAAATTAGTGATTAAAGATAAAATATTTTCAAAAATTAGAATAATACCTTAATATTATTAAATTATTATAAAAATAATAACAATTAGAATAATTAGTTTAATTACTTAGACTTTTAATATTATTTATATACATATTTAAAATTTGAGGAAGATCAAAATATGTTATATTATTAATGCATTTATCACCATGTTCAATTTTACATTTTTTAATTTCAAATTTCTCAAACCAATCTTGTTCTCTCCCTTTGTTGAAACTATGTAACACTGTTGTATTTAAATTATGTTTTGTTTCTTTTAGATGGTCCTTAAATTCCGAAAATTTATTTCTACTTAGACAAGTGTTCTTTTACTCTCGTTTTTATTTCTCTACCGCTTTGACCTATATATTTAATATTTCAGTCATTACAATTGAGTTGGTACACTCCGCTTTTTGCCAAGTTGTCTACTTTGTCTTTAGGTTTTGAGAGGATGTTTTTAAGTGAACCCGTACTTGTAAAAGCTATTCTAAAACCTTCTTGTTTCAAAATTTTACTAACTTTTTCCGATAATTTACCAATATATGGCAAACAACGGAAACTTAATGATTCATGTATGGTGGGGTGGCTGAGTCCTATTGTTGATTCTTTTAAAGTTAATTTTTTTATTCTTTTAACTAGCAACCTATCAATAAATATATCTTGATACCTGTTGTTTTTTGCTAAGGTTTTAATAGTTTTTAATTCTTTTTTATAGTTATCAGGTGTTAGCGGAAGTTTTAACATCCGGTCTATGAGCCAAATGAAACCAGCAGCCTTTTGAAACCATGGATGGGAAGAATCCACCAGAATGGAATCATAGTGTCTGTAATTGTGGGTTTTCTATATACGTCTATTTCTATTAGGCTGTTTATTATGGACAATTTTAGGTCTAAAAAGTTCAAACAAGCATCTTTGTCAACTTCCAATGTAAAATTTATATTACGGTGTAGAGAACTAATTAGTTGGAGGAATTCTCCGAGATCTTCTAATGTTCCCGACCATATGCATAGAATATCTTCTACATAGCGTTTCCAAAAATGAACAAATTTAATTAATTTGTTTTTGATTTGAAGAGGTTTTTTTCGAAATTATCCATGAATATTTCGGCACAAAGTGGGGATAATGGAGACCCCATTGGTAACCCTTTAATTTGGTAAAATTTATTATTGAATTTACAATAATTAGATAGTAGGCATATATTTAAGAGTTCTATTATATCATTTTTTACAAATTCGTTAATAGAATTCCACACTCACCCCATCATTTATAATTTCTACAGAGTCCTGATGTGAAAAGAATAGCGACGAAAGTCTATCCATATGATCTGTCAAATTAATATGTTTAAAAAATACATCAAGGTAATTTCATCCTTGCGATATCAATTATTAAAAGTGATTAAATTATATAAACATACAAGAAATAAGGAAAGTAGGTAAGCATAACGTTTCTATTAAAAATTACGACTTTTATTTGATAAACATAGGCTTTGATGTTATCAACGCCTGTATTAATATTTTACAAAAAGTACTTTTATCTTATCGTATTTTTTTGTCGTTTGATAGTTAAAGTAGCATGGCAACTAACTATGGCGTCAAAGATTTAATTTGATACGATTTTTCCTGTTACCATCAAAGGATTTAATTCTAGGATTAAATTTAATACAAACGAACCGTCATACAGACTTAAAGGCGTTATCATGTGAACTGAACTGGAAATTCACGCGCTCGCATTTATTCTCCAATCTATATAAAAAAGAAATCGAGTTTTTTTCCCTCCTTGTTTAACAATGAATATATTCGCTAATAACTTTGTACATCTAAGGGTTTAACCGTCGGTTTGAACGGGAAAACCTCCGTGGTTTGTTTGAGGCCAAGGGCTATGGTTTGACATGGTGGTGTAACGTCACGTATCAAGCGTTAGCTGGTATCAGCCATGACTAAACCGATAAATTGGATGGGTTTAGAATGGGGAGATCACAGGCTGTCTCACAACTTAACTCTTTCCTTTATGAACTACACGCCATTACAATATTTATCAAGTCAGTAACAAGATTTCCGCCTATGTAAACAGAAAACGAGAAACCTCCTTGTGTTTAAGCGTGTAAAACTACTTCAATTATGCAATTGTTTCAACCTGAAGTTCGTAATGTGTAAGCTTGTGTTATTTTATCACTGTTCCTTCATCAAAAAATCCATAACACATTATTTCATTTGTTTCAGTTGTTTGTTCATTGAAAGCCGTGGAACAGATACTGAATATAATTTTATTAGTCCTAAAATTGTTCATAATAAACAACCTAATTGAAATAGACGTATATAAAAAATCCACAACCACAGACACAATGATACCAGCGGATTCTTCTCACCTATGGACTCAAAAGGCTGCTGGTTTCATTTGGTTCCTAGACCTCCCATTAACAATAAAAAATAATTAGAAACTATTAAAACCTTAGCGAAAAACAATAGATATCAAGAAATATTTTTTGATAGGTTGCTAGTTAAAAGAATTTAAAAAAATAACATTAAAAGAAACAACTAGGGTTCAGCCACCCCATCATAAATAAATCATAAGGTTTCTGTTGTTTTCCATACATTGGTGCACTATCGGAAAAAGTTAGTAAAAATTTTAAATAAGAAGGTTTTAGAATAGCTTATAGAAGTACGGGGTCCCTAAAAAACATCCTCTCAAAACCTAAAGACAATGTAGACAACTTGGCAAAAATGGGGTATTTTAGTAGACAACTTAATTGTAATGATTGCGACATTAAATAAATAAGCCAAAGAGGTACAGAAATAAAAACGAGAGTTCAAGAACACTTGCCCAAATCGGAAATTAAGTACCATCTAAAAGAAACAAAACGCAATTTAAATTTAAATTTAAATAAAAGTGTTACATAGTTTCAACAAAGGGAGGGAACTAGATTGGTTTGAAAAATTTTAACATAAAAAATGTAAAATTGTAATAGATTTTGAGATACCTCCTATTTCAAATATGTGCATAAATAATATTAGACGTACAAAATAATCTAATTAATTAATTTAATTTTTATACATTTTATCATTAATTTACTAATCTATTATTAAGGTATCATTTTAGATTTTATCTTTTTTTAATTAATCAAAATAAATAAACAAATAATAAAAATATAATTAATTAAAAATAAAATAAAATAAATAAATAAATAAAAAAAATTTAAAAAATTAATCACTAATTTATAATTAATTTTTTACAGTATTTATTATCATTCAATTAATTAAGGTTTTTCGTTGAGATAAAAAAGTCAGTGTCACGAGCGGGATTCGAACCCACGATTTTCGGCTTGATACGCTGCTACTCTACAACTTGAGATATCGTGACTCATGAAACACTTGAAAACAATTTTTCAAAAGACCCACAAAAACGTATTGGAGTACCAACTGGGTATAAGGCACACTAATCTAACCTCTTGCAAGAAATTTTAAGATAAACTATTTTCATGCTGTAAAAGAAAAGAAAAACACTTGAAAACTTTTTTCATAAGACGCACAAAGAAGTAGTGATGTACTGTTTCGGTACAGGGCACACTGATCTAACCTCTCGCAGGAAAAAAAACCAAAATAAAGCAAACTCGTGGAAACACAATGGTCGACCAAATAAGAAACCTTAAGAAAATTTAAGATAGATTTAAAATTTGAACAATGGCAAAAAGGAGGGAAAAATTCAAAAGGTGGGGTTGAGATGGGAAGTTAGTGTCCGAGTGGATCGAGGTCACGATATCTAAAGTTGTAGAGTAGCGGCGTATCAAGCTGAAGGTCGTGGGTTCGAATCCCGCTCGTGACACTGACTTTTTTATCTCAACGAAAAACCTTAATTAATTGAATGTTAAACCTTAATTAATTATTTATATAAATTGAATGATATTAATTGATCAAGTGGACCACGAAAAATAGTGAATTTAAGTATTTATTAATATAATATTTGTTTTGTGCTATAATTCCCGCTTTTCACACGTTCAAAATTGAGCGGCATTAAAAACTAGCTTTTCATTGGTACATTTACAATTCATGTCGAGAAGCGTGGTTGTAAATTCCTCCAACGTGATGATGAACTATAAGCACGAAATCCGGATCGTTGAAAACAACTGTGTGTGGGAACTATCTTTTTAAAAAGAATGAACGACACACTCACTCCACTGAATATAATATTAAGGAGGTTATTCTACCTGTCAAATTGGACTAAACCGTCTTAAATGTCTATAGTCTGATTCTGAATTTTATTCAAGATATTTCACTTTTCTGCTAGTTCAACCTTTCACCTTTCCAAAAAAATATCCCGTATCTTATAAATCCTACTGTAAATTAGATTACATTAATAAAAAGAGCATTAAAAATGGTATGAGTTTCATTTGTTTTTTCATTGTAACCTAAAGTAAACAAAGTACCAAATTAGGTAGAACATAACATTTTACGAGTTTTCAACGTGTCTAAAACGTCTTATCTAAAATTGTATAATTTATTTATTAGACTCTGTAAATAATCACAGATACGGCACATGCAAAAACGTTGCCGCTACGAACGAGCTTTCAACACACGTACTAAATTTCTTAAACAGCAGTGAAAAATGAACATTTGATTTCTGAAAATTTAAATTTTTGGTTCCAAATTTTAAGGTTTAAAAAATTTGTCATTAAGATGTTGAAACTTCTATTAAAAAATAATATAAATAATGCAACGTAAACAAAAATAACTCTTTGGTGCAAAATTGAACTTAAGAAAGAACAAAAATACAGAGAACTTTTAAAAATTACGTATATTCCATACCTGGCTCAACTAAGGTCAACTTCAGGGAAAGGATTGAGGAATCCTGTGTCGTCGTGAAAAAAAAGAAGCAGGATGATCTGTTGAGGGCAGTAAAATCTGTCAGAAAAGGATTTCAAATTTATATTCTTCAAGAAGATTGACTTTTTGAACATTTTAATTTTATTTTACTTGGGGGAATATGCATGTAGAATAACCTTCTAAGGTAATGACGCCTGTTAATGAGAAATCCTGTATAATTAAATTAATAAGTAAAAGCGGAGAAATCAGAAGGCAAAATATTGGAGTAAGAGCACAGAAGAGTTTAAAGGATAAAAAGCTCAAATGGTAAGCAAACAAATATGAAGAAGAAATGTCAAAAAAGAACCGAGTTTCAAATATGAACAAATAGAAAAATACATACAAAAGTTTGCGCAAAAGCCTGAAAAATAATATGAAAATAAATTGAAAAAGAATGTACACAAGAGAAAAAAGCCATGAGATGTTAGTTGAAACGCGAGTAAAACTTATAACAAAAATTAACACCATAAAGGAGTTCCATATAAAAGCAATAAGCAGTGGGAAAATGCGGACAAATTTAATATTCTTAAAATATAAAAATTACCTTGGAGTTGAGAAAAACAAAAAGTCAAAACTGAAAATTAGCACACAAAGATATGGGCCAAAGTGATTCAAGTTTTTCTGGATCTGACTTCTGTCAGGAAAATCTTATTTTCGTTTTATATGCAATCGATTCTCACTGACTGCGTCTTTTAAGATAAGAACCACACAAATGTGATGAACCCCTCAAACCTTTCACACCCATAATCGATATTTTCTGTGACTATGGGTCTTATCATTCAATTGACAGGAGATAATTTTGTAAAACTTATCTGGTCCCAGGGAACCCCAGGGGGGGAGGATAGGAATGTGAGGCACTTTAAAAACAGAAAGATTAAGAGACTAAAACAAATAAACATTATAATAAAATTAAATCCATTACATTTAGTGGTCCGATTGACCAATTAATATCTTACAATTAATTAAGGTTTTCAGTTGAGATAAAAAAGTCATTGGCACGAGCGGGATTCGAACCCACGACCTTCGGCTTGAAACGCCGCTGCTCTACCACTTGAGCTATCGTGACTTCGATCCACTCGGACACCAACTTCCCATCTCAACCCCACCTTTTGAATTTTCCCTCCTTTTTGCTATTTTTCAAATGTCGTGTAATCAGGATTCGATTCTCGGCGACAAATGAAATGGGCACAGAGAGCTTTAATGAAGATATACTTCGTTTTACTTATTAAATCTATTAAACTTCGTGGTCGAATTGAACAAAGAACTTCTTTCAATTAATTAATTTTTATGTAAGGTATTGGTCGTGATAAAGTGGGTCGAAGCCACGAGCAGCTGCGTATTTAGCCGAAGGTCTTGGGTTCGAATCCCGCTCGTTACACTGAATTTTTTATCTCAACGAAAAACCTTAATTAATTGAATGTTAATAAATACTGTAAAAAATTAATTATAAATTAGTGATCAATTTTTTAAATTTTTTTTTATTTATTTATTTAATTTATTTTATTTTTAATTAATTATATTTTTATTATTTGTTTATTTGTTTTGATTAATTAAAAAAATTTTAATTCCTTACATAAAAATTAATTATAACAAAAGTGAGAGAAAGAAATTTGTCTCATTTAAAAAACACGATGTTATTTTACTTTTTACAAATTTCAATTTATAATATAATTGTTTAGGAACTTTGTAACAACTTTGATGGATTTCCTTCAGGACATTGTTAGAAAGTAGTAGGTACAAGCACCTCACCCAATTTGCCGGACGGACTACATCAAGGATCCTTTTGTTCGATCAATCCAAGTTTATTTATTTAAAAATAAACCTCCTAAAAACACCTATTTTGTTTCAATGAAAAACTATGGGGACTTGACTCTAGAATTCCCCTTTAAATTGTAATCTGCTATAGCAAGAAAAAGTATAATTTATAAAAGAGTAATTTATTTTTTTGCCCAAATTATTGTTCGGGAAACGTCACAATCATAAATTTACCTCATTCACACTGGTTAAAAGCAAATTCATCTTCTTAATTAATTTACAACAGCCTCGAAGACACCTAGACGTCAATTTATTATTTACTAATGAGAGGTTTGTCTCAAGTTAACGCGGAGAAATTCTTCCTAGAAAATCAATACCCTGTCATACATTATCCAAACAGTATTTATTTTTGCTAGAATTGCACGGCGTATTTCGTAGCGTTTTATTATATTGCGTTAACGTAATAACTCAAGTTATGAGAGTAAAGCCTTGAAATCGAATATGTTTGAAGGGGCCAAGTTTGAGGTCTTGGCCTGACCAAACCTAAATGTCTCAGATAACGAGATCCGGGAATCAATTTACCGGCAAACCGTAATATAAGCAATTCCGTACAAACATAAAATTGTTTCCATTATCGGACATTTCTATAGTGATATCTTTTCCGCCGATCCGCCAAGGGTTTACGGATTGTTCAATAAGTTCGCATGTTGAATCCAATATTTCTCTTGATGAGACTCAACAGTTAAGATTGAACAAGTTGTTATGAAACTTGAACCGATTAAGTCTTAAAACGGCTTTCAACACGTAAATCGTTTGAACAAAAGAGACGGTCTTTTTCATTATTTGACATTCCGGTTCCTTAGCTGTTCAAAGAACCAACCAAACCCTTCGTTCGGCCGGATTAATTGTGATATTTAGGTTTCGTGCGATTGGGGCATAAATCTTTTAGCTCTTGCCCCCAAGTGAGATAAGAAAAGTGGACCCTTTGCCCCGGCAAATTGGACAGACAAAATGAGTCTCAATACCTTACAATATCGGCCGACTTAAGTGAAACCAATCCTGTCCAAAATTTATTAAAAGAAAGGATTTGAAGCTTATAACTTGACGTAGGAGCGTAATTGAATCCTACTCAAATCAAATTTTTACAAATTAAAATATGGGATGACACGTACAAATAAATATCCAATATAATAAACATTCTCAATTTTTTAAGGTTTTTTTATTAAAAAAAAATACAAATCGAGTTAACGTGGTAGATTTTTGTTCCTACTATAAAACAAGTCACGAATCTTAAAATAGACAAAGTAGTCGTAACTTCGAAGCTAAGATCAATAAGAGATCCACCACATTCACGGACTTTACGGCCAATAAAAAGTTGTTAAGAACACACTTAAAAGGCTAAAAGATTCATGGATCGCAGTGAATTCAGTTCAGAAAGTGAGAAACAAACTTCAGAATAAAGGAATTACTGTCTTTAATACAAAACACACAAAAAGGAGAAAAATTGACGGACTTGACAACCTAGAGATATACAAACAAATACCACTTCAAGACGGAAAACTTATAAATGCACAAACTCACCTTCACACACTTCTAAAAACACAACATAGAAAAACTAAAACGTTCAGAAGAAAACAATATAAAAATCTGTACGACAAAAATTAAAAAGTAACAACGCTTAAATAATTACTGGCACCGGACATAACCGAAATCACCCAATAAACACAATAACCACGCCCCATACCTCAAACGCCCCTAGCGACAGCCTAAGGACCCAACATATAACCCCTACTCAGATAAAGTGACAGACAGTTCCTCACTGAAGATGACACAATGCAGAAAGGCTTGTAAGTAGTTCAACAAACCCGCGAGTAAAGACCTACCGGTTCGGCATGAACTTGCAATTAAAAAAAGACATGTGTGGTATTCAGTGACAGTTGATTATTTGGAGATCGTGAGATGCGGTCTGGTGTGACGTGGATTTAGAAAAGCATTTTCTTTATCGTGTCAACGTTTCGATCATTATTGAGATGATCTTCATGGCCTGGGATTTATAAACATTGCCTAAATTACACAAATACATGTAAGATGTGAAAAAGTGAATTTATACAATGATAGAAATTTTAGATTCAATTCTATCATTGTATAAATTCATTTTTTCACATCTTACATGTATTTGTATAATTTAAACAATGGTTATAAATCCCAGGCCCTGAAGAAGAGCTCAATAAAGACCGAAACGATGGTCCGACAAAGAAAATGTTTTTCTGAAACCTACATCAGACCAGACCGCATCTCACGATCTCTGAATAATTATCAATTAACGGTCACTAATCACCACACATTATTACTATTGTTTGTGTTCTGTTTGTGTTAATTTATTAAAATGAAAGTAATTTATTAGAGAGAATGCCGTGGGTTCTACCCCGTCCCTGGGAATATCAAGTACGTTGGGGGTGAGTGTGTGACGTCTTGAGTGTAAAAGAAATATATTAGCGAGAATGCTGTGGGTTCAACCCCGTCCCTGGGAATATCAAGTACGTTGGGGGTGAGTGTGTGACGTCTTGAGAGTAAAAGTAATTTATTAGCGAGAATGCTGTAGGTTCAAAACCACAAGGTACAAATACATGTAAGATGTGAAAAAGTGAATTTATACAATGATAGAAATTTTAGATTCAATTCTATCATTGTAAAAATTCATTTTTTCACATCTTACATGTATTTGTGTAATTTGAACAATGTTTATAAATCCCGGGCCCTGAAGATGAGCTCAATAAAGACCGAAACGTTGGCCCGACAAAGAAAGTGTTTTTCTAAACTTACCCCACATCAGACCGCATCTCACGATCTCTAAATAATAATTAATAAAAGACATTACATTTAGTATTTGAAGTTTACTTACATAAAAAAAATGCTTTTAACAGAAAAAACACCTGCCAAGATTTGATTGTGCAAAAACTTCTACAAGACTTACCCAGAAAGAAATAAACCGGTTTAACATATTTTTAGAAGAAGCAGAAGAAAAATAACTTTAGTCTGGGACTGGTGTCTCCTAAGAATAATATACATGAAATTAATAAAGTAAGTTTTCCTTCTATGTTATTAGAAATAAAATTAAATAAAAATCTTGGCACAATGTATTCACTGTATGTAAGAAAAAATAACAAGAATATTAAACAAAAATATCAACTAATAACATAAGGTTTCTGTTTGGAGGGAGAGGAGATTATACAGGTGCGATTTAAAGGAAGAAAAGAGTAAGGGAGTTCGCATGACGAATAGAAAGAGTAAGGGAGTTCCAGAGTTTAGGGCCTCGGATCAGAAAGGATCTTTCGAAGGTATGGGTTATATGTTGCGGAAGGATAAGGTCAATTGGGAATGAGCGGGTGTTACGAGTGTCATGGGAGGAGTTGAATTTGAGCGATTGGAAGATGTAAGGAGGACGACGAGTGTAGATGGACTGAAAAAGAAAGCAACCTAGGAAATACTGTGCGCGGAAAGAGGGGTAGAGCCAGGAAAGTTGGGAATACGACCCCGACACCTTGGACCCCCGTGGGGTCTGAACAGGAATCTTACGCAACAATTCATAATACACTTTAATCGCACGTCCCTCCGAGGGACCACCGTATGCCACATAGCTCGACATCGAAGAAGGGAAAGGGAACATACAATGAGTTTGAGGGTGGAGAAAGGTAGGGAGGCATGTGAAATAGGCTGAGGGAGGCAAAACAATGGCGGAAAATTTGAGGATGCCAGGAAAGGTTTTGTTCAAAGACTACTCCTAAGTTTTGACCCGAGGAGCAGAATGGAATGAGATGGTTATTTTACATGAGAGGTTGGATGCTGGTGAAGGAATTAGGAGTTGCCTGCACCCAATAATTATGGATTGTGGGCTAGAGAATTTTTATGTGCCCATTCCTTGATTGAATTTAAGTCTTTTTGGATCTTGAAAATGGCCGAGTGAAGAGAGGAAGGGTGGAAAGATATGTATAATTAGGAGTCATCAAGTAGTAGTATTTTTTATTTATGCCCGCAGAAAACCATTAATAAGTGGCATGGCAGTATAATATAATATTCAATTCATGGTTGATGTCACATACAGAACAATAAAATCATTAAAAAAAGAAATGTGTGGTGTAGACCTTTAGACAATGATTATTCGGAGATAGTGAGATGCTGTCTGGTGTGACGTAGGTTTTAGAAATTTTCTTTATCGTGCCAACGTTTCGATCTTTATTGAGATCACCTTCAGGGCTCAAAGTGTTTGTTTTCCGTGTAGATGCCATTCTTGTCTGTCGTATTGAAACATGAAACTATTAAAAAGCAGTTGCTCCTTTTTGTATCTTAAGCATTATGAACAACGTGCAGATGATGCTTAAGCATTGCATAAGAAACGCTCAAGTAGTCGCACTATCAAATTGTAAAACCTGCGAACTTTATTCTGTCCCATTATAACCCTGGATGAGAATAGATTCAAATGTGAAATATTTTTTCTCAGGACCTTATTGTAGTGTAACTCAATAATTTTCAAGCATTTAATTATTTATAAAATATTTCTCTAGTAAAATGCTGCTGGGGTTTAGTAAGTTTTGTTCAAAAACAGGACATTAAATTTAGCAGCATGTATTAATTTTTTTTCAGATGGCAAAGTTGAGCATCATGAAGATTTTTTTAAATATTACGTGATACAAATTGTTTTTGTAAGGTTTTGTGGTAGGTACTTGTCATGATCGATTCCTGTTTTCATTTTCTCCCTTGGATACAACTTAGAAAAAGAGCCGTCTTAATCAATATCTCAATATGGGACGCGAAAATTACACTTGCCTCTCTTCCTTCCCGCACACGATTAAGTCCACGAGCCTCAAGAGGGAACCAACTTCAAATCGAATTATTAATGAATATTGGGTTTTTCTTTTTAATGAAAAAAAACCCAGACCCGTTACTCAAACTCTATTGAAATAAGGGCTAAAGCAAGCCTATTTGATGGGCAATTTTATTTTATGACCTCTCCGTCCGTATGAAATTTCCATTAGACGATCCCTATAATAAAAGAGACAACAAGGGATGAAATTCAAGGAATTATATCCTTCCACGGTTGCTCGTCGTTATTAAAGTAAATGGCAAAGACATCGTATAATTTTTTTACTTTAGAAAATCTCCCTCGTTTTGAACAACAAAAATGAATGAGCTTTGTATAATCTGGAATTTTTCAGTATAAAATTTCTTATTTTATTTATGATATTTATATTAAAAACATATATTTTTGGTTAAGGAGAAGAATGGCACAGAAATAATTATCGTAAAACGTACTCTGTATGAAATATGGAAAAGTATTCTAAACTACAACGCACCATTAAAGCCGTACCGGCTAAAAAAAATATTTTTTCCATAGCCAAATATACTTGGTAAATGACATTGTTTCGAGTATGGTTTTTACTCCCCTTTTACAGTTTGCCAAGCACACATTGTCTTCTTGCCTTCCAAAGAGAAATCACCTTCTTAACTTGAAAAATCACCCCCCGTACAACACCTGGCTAAGAGCATTTTTTTCTTAGGAATCGGAGAAGCTTAGGCTTGAAGAAAGAAAAATTTCTGCACCGAAATATTTTAAAATTAATCATAATAATCATAATTTTTATAGTATAGAGATGTTGTTTTATAAAGAAGCTCGCAGAGAATTTCATATTAAAAAAACACGTCTAATTTAATACATTATTTTATGAGTTTTGTAGAATCTAAGTGGCAAAATTTCACTTCATATTATTTATGAACCCATATTAGTTCATAAACTGCTAAATGTTAAAATCAGCGATTACTATTTTTCCTCAAACCTGGACAACATTCTGAAATTTTAATTATCTTGCACTTTTGAACTCGATGAAGAGTAGCATTTTTTAAATTTCTCAAACGATATGATAAATAAGTCTCGTACCAAATAGATTTCTTATCATTCTTCGTACAATAAGCCGTCCAATCCAACGTCACATTTGCGAAATGGGTCTTTCGGTGTGTTTTTCGGACGAGGGCATACGACAGATCTTGCATATTGCTTTCCCAATATGAAGGAGTCGTAAAATAAAACCCCCTCGAGAAAACAATCTCCTGGCGTATAAAAAAATCACTACAACCCGAGTAAATACTTGTTGTGAGCGTAGTTTTCGCATGAAAATATTAAAAACAGAATTGTTTAAAGCAGGCTGAAATTTCATTTTAAGGTGAGATCATAAAAGGAGTGTTTTTTCACTGGAATTTTAAAAAAAGTTGCATTAAAAATAATTAATGGTTAGGTTTTGGTTAAATAATCATTTAAAATGGCGTCAGTTGCCGCAACGGTGGCGTTCACAAGGCGGCTCATCGTAAGATAAAGGTTCCGGGTTTGAATCCAACGACCCTGTTATAGAAATGGGCTTTTTATCAAAACCATCGGCACTCTAGGGTTGGTATAGCCTAGTAGTTGAAAACCCTAGTTAAAAATTAAATAATATATGTGGAAAGTTTAGGGGCCGACAAACAGCGGATTTCATTGCCGGAACTCTGCGTGTTTTCCTTTTTTTACTAATCTTTTGATGCGTGTTTTTTCAACCTGCAGCCCTTTGCGCGTCTCGATAACTGAATATTTATATTAATGCTTTTGGGTTTTTTATGCCTTTATACGAAAACTAGAACGATATCCTAAAAAGATAGTCTTCATTTAAACTTCAGGTGTACACACCGAACCTACAATACATCATCACAAACGTAGAAAGGTCACATTCACTCCCCCATAATAGTGGACTTTCCTCGTGGCGAGGTTTTGAACTTGAACCTGCAGCATCCTCGCTAATAAATTACTTTTACGCTAAAGACGTCCACGCACTCACCCCCAGTGTACTCGATATTCCCAGGGGCGGGGTTGAACCCACAGCATTCTAGCTAATAAATTACTTCTACTCTTAAGACGTCACACGCTTACCCCCAACGTACTCGATATTCCCAGGGGCGGGGTTGAACCCACAGCATTCTAGCTAATAAATTACTTCTACTCTTAAGACGTCACACACTTACCCCCAACGTACTCGATATTCCCAGGGGCGGGGTTGAACCCACAGCATTCTAGCTAATAAATTACTTCTACTCTTAAGACGTCACACACTTACCCCCAACGTACTCGATATTCCCAGGGGCGGGGTTGAACCCACAGCATTCTAGCTAATAAATTACTTCTACTCTTAAGACGTCACACACTCACCCCCAACGTACTCGATGTTCCCAGGGGCGGGGTTGAACCCACGACATTCTCGTTAATAAATTACTTTCATTTTAACAAATTAACACAAACACAACACAAACAATAATAATATACAAAAAAAAATTTAAATCACATATTCCATTTTACTGGTTCTTTTTTCATTTGTAATGTCAAATTTGAAATTTGATCAATTAAATATCCTTTAAAATATAAAATATCTAAATTTTGTAAAAAAAATTAAAATAAAACTTACGATGTTCATTGATTCTTCAGAAATGTGTGCAGGAATTGGAATAATTTAACTGAAAAATATCAATTGGGTGGAATGGTAGAGAAGTTAAATTAGTTACAAGTCAATTTATATTTCAAGGTGAAAGTTTTTTCATCGCCGCAAATATAAGAGTTTGGTCACATTCACTCCCACAGATTACTAAACATTCCTCGTGGCGAGGTTTTGAACCTACAGCATTCTCGCTAATAAATTACTTTTACTCTCAAGACGTCACGCGTTCACCCCCAATGTACTTGATATTCCCAGGGACGAGGTTGAACCCACAGCATTCTCACTAAAAAATTACATTCATTTTAATAAATTAACACAAGCAATAACAATAACTTACAAAAATAATAATTTAAATCACACATTCTTTTTTATTGGTTCTTTTTTTCGTTTGTATTGAAAAATATGAATTTGGGTAAAGATAAAGAGGCTAAATTAGTTATAATTCAATTTATATTTCATGATGATCGTTTATTCATCGTGAAAAAATCCGTCTTAAAGAATTTTCTGTCTATCCATTAATTCTGATATAACAAATTGTTGTTTAAACAAAACATATAACAAAACAGATCAGAGGAAAGGGAAGTAATAACACAAAACAAGAAACTGTTTCCTATTCATAAAACGCTTGGAAATGTTTTCCAACTGAAATATTTGGAATTCTTAAAATGCTTTTAAAATATCATTTCATGCGAACTCGAAGGGTGAAATGCTTTAACGTTACATTTTTGTAGGATAATTATTTTGTAATTTTGAAGGTTTTTGCCGTATTTTCATTTGCTTAATTCCTCCCCCTGTTTACTACCTGTGGAAGGTATCAATAACATCGGAAGTCTTTTGTTTTTTTACAAAGCATTACATAAATTGCGTACATAGTTATCAAGTTTCGAAATTAGTTCGGACAACATTCCAAAGGCTTTCATAATCAAGTAAACGTAAAGAAAGTTGTTTTTTTTTTCATAAAACTTTTTTTTAAACTCGGCCCTCATGAAAACCGCGCAGAGAGACAAAAGAATCCACGAGGCTTGAAACGGAACGAGGCCGGATAAATGACGCATCGGGAGTCGGTGAATTAATCGGATTTGTTTTTCAGTCGGTCGAATGAATCCCATCAAGCCGTGAACAGTCGGATCGAAAAGCACCAGTCCGTAAAACCGATGTGCCTGTCCTGAAGTTTGGTCTCATTACTCCCATAAAGGCTGGAGCAAATTTTGCAAATATGAGCCCGTCGGGAAGGGGCTGCTTATCTGTTTACGGTGGGTAAACGTTTGCACTAACCAATATTGACAGACGACACTGTTGATTGAACATTCCAACAAAGAAACAGTCAATTGTCTTCAAGATTTTATATTTAACACAAGCTTCAAACCCCATGTTAAAATTCTTCGGTATGTTTGAAAGAAAATATTTATTTCTATTAATTATGGTGGTGATTAGTGACCGTTAATCGATAATTATTCAGAAATCGTGAGATGCGGTCTGGTGTGATGTAGGTTTCACAAAAACATTTTCTTTATCGTGCCAACGTTTCGATCTTTATTGAGATCATCTTCAGGGCTCAAAGTGTTTGTCTTCTGTTTAATTGTGCCATTCTTGCATGTCGTGTTGTGAGTGCCCACTGAAGATGATCTCAATAAAGATCGAAACGTTGGCACGATAAAGAAAATGTTTTTCTGAAACCTACATCACACCAAACCGCATCTCACGATTTCTGAATAATTATCTATTAATTATTCTTTTTATGTAAGTTCTTAGTTGAGGTGAAAACGTTAGTGTCACGAGCGGGATTCGTACCCTCGACCTTTGGCTCAATATGCCGCTGCTCTAACCACGATTGTCACGCTAGCTTAAGTGGTTAGAGCAGCGGCGTGTTGAGCCGAAGGTCGTGGGTTCGAATCCCGCTCGTGGCAGTAACTTTTTAATCTCAACCAACACCTTACATAAAAACAATAATTAATTGAAATAAGTAATTTGGCAATTTAGATCACTAAACATAAATGATTTATTTTTCTTCCTCTACTAAAATTGAACATAAAATGTCAACTTTATCATGTGACCTTTAAAAATCCAAGAAAAACAGCTTGTAAAATTACTAATACCCATCCGAGATTCATACAATATCATTCTTTCTCTTTTATCGCCATCAATAATCCTGCAAGTTTGCTTTACAGTTGTCGGTATTACATCCTCCACCAAAAAGTAAAACTGCTCTGGTATTTTCCTAGATGGAGCTCAGGTTTTCAAGAGTCTGGCATCGAGGTACTGTACAAACTCAAACACCTTTAAGTACCTTCTACTCTAATACTATCTAACTTATCGCTCTTTCCCACAAGGGAACTTTCTTCTGCTTATTTCCATCTCAGTAATATCATGACAACCTTCACCAGACGTAATTCTGTTAGAGCGATCTCAAAGACACCTCCAACAACCAAGAATTAGAGCTTATCAAAGAGCAGGCAGTTTGTTTGCTCAAAGTGTTCGAACAAACAAAACAAAAAACATACGTTGTACATTAACATTGATAAAACTGACTTGTTCTTCGCTATATATCAACTTAAGTAAAGTTTGTCCTTTAGTCCTAAGTAGGCGTGCATTCCCAGACCTATGAGACAAGACCTTACAGGAGACATGGGTAAAACGAAACCTCTTATTATTATTATTGGGTCTACATTTTAAGTTACATAGGTTACCGAAACTCATAAATTAATGATCAATTACTCATTATTACTTTCTACACTCTCTGAGAGCTGGTCACCAAGCTACAGCCTTTTGGACGTCAAAGAGGGTTATTAGGAAGAGACCAGGAGGAAAGTTGTATCGTTTTGTTAGATCATCAAAGCTGAAAATTCAATTCTATTTCCTGCTAGCCTTTTAACAGCATCAATGGTCCTAGGACTCATCCTTGTCGGCTTCTTTGCTCAACTTGTATTACTGCAGGGTGTTCTTTCTTTGGAATAGTCGGAGAGAAAAATTAAATATAATTTTTGGGTTGATCGCTTTGGTCTTTTGCAACAGGTGAGGCCTTGTCAAAAATTGATAAATGCTTTTATTGATTAATACCAATGAAATTTAATGCAAACAGATTTCTAATAAAATATCTTTGCACTTTTTTCAAGACCAACAAATTTGTAACGTGTAAAGGTCAAACTTTCGATCTCATTTCATCGGAACCATGAATTATCCTCTACATCCTGGTTATGAAATTTGGGGATAGAAAATAATCTAAGGAATGTCTAAAAGGCTTCTAAACTGAAACACGTTTTCAAAGAGAGACAAGCAAAAATTGATAAAATAAAAATAAAAATCATAAAATGGTTTATCATTTGATTTAAATTACACAAATAATTTGACATTTGTGTGATATTTTTATAATATTTTCTTACTTATAACATAAAAAGATTTGATAATAATTATATCGTTTTCAAAAAAAGCAAACAAAAAATCATAAAATGGATTATTATTTGATTTAAACTACGCAAATAATTTGACATGCTGTAATATTTCCTTACTTATAACATAAAAGGTTTTGGTAATATTCTTATTTAAAAATTAATTCGAATTTATAGACATTTGAAATATCGTTGTTTTCATGAAACTGAATCACTTTGGTGTAATTTTACAATATTGTAACGATAGTGGAAGGCTTTAAAGATTGTTATTATGAAATTTTGACCAAAATAATTGTTTTGTGAGAGGACAAAATAGCCAATACAACACCAGTCAGGGGCAAAGATAAGACACAAGGTTGTGATGAAAATTGTATAAACTCCCTCTGTGCATAACAAAGCGGGGTAATCAGCATTTCATAAACGGATAAGAATTTTATGAGAGTTTTTGTTTTGTCTTTTATTACGTTAGTCAATTTTAATATCCGACGTTTGTACTTTTTTGGCCCGTTTAGGCTGAAAATTTTGACTTTGACGGTGATACTAGCTGGAAGAATGACCATTACCAACGAGGCCGGATTAAGATAAATGTTTAATGTTCACGCACGACCATTAAAAAAAACTCATAAAGGCTAGATTAATAAATTTGCCGTTTGGGTTCCGAATGAAATGGACGATAATGCCTGGCCCTGTGATGCATTACGGACTAAAAAATAAATCCACTAAATTTTCAAGAGTTTCTTCCCAACCTGATAATAATTTTAAACATTTTATTGGTTAGTTTTTATTATCAATTTTTAATTGTTTCATAACAATTCAGTGAGGATTTGGAAAAAAAATTAAAATAAAATAAATGCCGGTGTCCCGCAAGGGATCATTCTAAGTTCTAACCTATAGGCCATTTATACTGCAGACCTGCCGATACATCCCAACACCATATTTACAATCAAGGCAGGCGATACTGCAAATTTTTTTTCATAAGTCCAATTCTGCCAAAACCATATCTAATATCCACAGCATTTTGATTTACTGAAGAATGGTGCAATACCCAGAAGGTGTACCTTAAATTTCAAGATTTTCATCCCAATCTAATAACTATTTTATTGACTAGTTGCTTTATTATCAATGTTTAATTGTTTGAAAACAATTCGAAGAGGATGTTTGCAAAAAACACACGAAAAAAAGGAATTTAAAATAATAATATAAATTCCAGCGTCCCACAAGGGAGCCTTCTTGGTCCCATCCTATAAACGATGTATACTGCTGACCCGCCGATACATCCCAAAACCACGCAATCTACGCAGACGATACTGTAATTTTATTTCCTAACTCCATTCTACCAAACCACATTTAATATCCACAGCATCTCGATTTCATTGAAGAATGGTACTAAACGTAGAAGGTGAAACTTAATTCTCAAGATATTCATCCCAACCTGATAACTATTTTAAACATTTTATTGCATTATTCGGAAATCGTGAGATGCGGTCTAGTGTGACGTAGGTTTCAGAAAAACATTTTCTTTATCGTGCCAACGTTTCGATTTTTATTGAGATCATCTTCAAGGCTCAAAGTGTTTGTTTTCTGTAATTGTGCAAAGCACTCTCAACACGACACGCAAGAATGGTACGTCACACCAGACCGCATCTCACGATTTCCGAATAATCATAGACTAACGGTCACTCATCACTACACATTTTATTGGATGTTTTATCATCAATGTTTAATTGTTTGAAAACGATTCGAAGAGTATATTTGCAAAAACACACAAAGAAAGGAATTTGAAATAAAAAATAATATAAATGCCGGCGGCCCACAAGGCAGCGTTCTTGGTCCCATCCTACAAACGATTTATACTGCTGACCTGCCGATACATCCCAGGACTATTCAATCTACGCAGACGATACTGTAATTTTATTTCCTAACTCCAATTCTGCCCAAGCCCACCTCCACAATCTAAAATTTTGAGATCATTGAAGAACGTGTAAAACGCGGAAGATAAAATTGAACGAGGACAACTGCTTCCAAATTACTGAACAGTCTTGCGCACATCTACATGTTAACAGTAAAGAACAACCGATAATATACATAAATAAAATACTTAGGGCTACATTTAGACAGTAGACTGACGTGAATCCTCACACAAGACTCACGCGACAAGAAATAAATAGATTATTTAAACACCTACGAAGACTAGACCCGTAATCAAACTTGGTAAAGAACAAACTAACTCAGTGAAAAACCTTCGACCTATTTGAACATAAAGAGCAGATCTGTGGGGTACAACCAAACCATCTAACATCCAACGAATCCAAGCATTCCAATGAAAATTCCACATAAGAGTTCTCCTACCTCTCTATCCTCAATGTCCTTAACATTCTATTCTTCAAAAAATTGATCCGTTCTAGCCTTCTCAAGTTTCATTACAATCTTTCAAACCATCTACTGCTCAGCCCTTTCCATCCCAAGAGCCCTCCATGTCGACTCAAACGACGAGAACCCCGAGACCAAGGCTTAACTCGATAACCGTGTCCTACGGATGCAACACTGGCCGTATTGTAATATGTACTCGATACAAATAAATATTATTATTTAAAAAAAGAGAAAAAATCAAAGTGGCGAGGTTTTAAGGAAAAATAGGTAAAATAATTAAATTCTAGGACTAGAATAATCAAAGAAGGACTCACCTTTTCTGCAGCTGAATCACGACTTCGAGACAACTTCGGCCAAGAGTTCGTCAGAGTCTCCAGACTTTGGCTTTGGCTAAGTTTCTTGGAGTTAATAATTCTCGGGTTCAAACAAAAACAAGGGAAAGCACTTACACCATTTAAGAAAGAAAATGAAAATTTAAGAATGTAAAGAGAAGAAATAGCGAGATGTTGGTTGGTCGTGGGACCGTAAAAAGATAAGAGAGTAAGAAAAAAAATTTCCAAAAAAAAAAGGATTGTACATTCTAGCGGATTAGATATACAAACTATTTATAAAACTAAAATTTACTATGCCGTAACAAAAAAACAGAAGTAAACATAAAAATGTCAAATGTTGAAAAAATTGGACAAGAAGGAGATCATGGGGTTTAATTCTCTTGTGGTATACGACGTGCTGATTCAACCCTTGGACTTTTCTTTGATTGTGTGGACCGAGAAAGTATTGCAAAACAGCCTGAAAGCTTTCCAGCATGTTAGTTCTGTATTATATTTTATACAGATTTTAAGATTCTAGTTGGTATTAATTATCGTTATTTTTAAACCAGAGAAAACGAATCTAAAATAGAAATGCTGTTGAGGCTTATTAGTCTGCAACCTATGTCCCTCTCTCTCTCTCACTCTCTCTCTCTCTCTCTCTCTCTCTCTCTCTCTCTCTCTCTCTCTCTCTCTCCTCAGTGTATATATCATAAGATCAAATTTAATCTGAACACTAAGAATAAAAAAAAGGCATATCCTGATTATAAATCATAAGACTAAAACGCTTACTAATTATTTTTTAGTTAAAGGGGCAAAAGTGTTCTCAACTTACCGACTGATATTCAAAAATGCAAAAATATAGTCATCTTAAAAATCTACAAAATCAATTGACTTTTTAGATTTGTATAAAAAAGACAGATTAAAAAGTTTAAAAGTTGTAAATTAAATTTAGTTTACAATTAATTAAGGTTTTTAGTTGAGATGAAAAAAAGTTAATGGCACGAGAGGGATTCGAACCCACGACCTTCGGCTAGATACACCGNTGGGTTCGAATCCCGCTCGTGCCATTAACTTTTTTTCATCTCAACTAAAAACCTTAATTAATTGTAAAGTATTAATTGGTCAAGCGGACCACGAAAATAGGTAATTAAATTTAGTAAATAAAAAATTAAAAGTGCAAAAATGTTTTTTGATATGAATGTAAATATATATAATTTAAGTATAAAAATTTCTCAATTTAATGATCTAAAAAATTTGTTGTTGTATGTAAATCAAAATAATTCTTTACTTGTAAAACGATACCACGTATAACATTTTTTTTCTTTGTTAGAAGTGTTGTCTGCTTTTGCTCAACTCTACTTGTATTTTTTTTTTTTTTTTTGTAAATAATTCTCTAAGTGGGAGAAATTAACTTTTTTATTTTTGTCAAGTTAATCTTATTACATGGTTTTTATTTCTTCATGATTTCGAAAAAGAAATTGTTTTAATAGGATTAAGTGGAGTAGTCATTGAAATTTACCACTGTATTTTACATGTAAAAGTGGTCTTGGAGACATAATCTTGAGTGATGTTTGTATAAATAAAATGGAAATCTCTCTATCTCTCTCTATCTCTCTCTCACTCTCTCTCTCTCTCTCTCTCTCTCTCTCTCTCTCTCTCTCTCTCTAACTCTCTAAATAAGTTGGTTCGCGACCTAGATTTGCGATATTTGTTAAATAAAATGTTATACATTCATGCTTGATTAAATTAAAACAAACCAGAAGCTTTGACACAAAATACCGCTTTCACCCACCTGGATCAACCTTTCTTCATTTGCATCCTTTTCTTGTAACACGATAATTATTTAAAGCTAGAAAATTTAAGCAGTTTTTATATATTTGATGATGGTGTATAGAAGCTAAGAATGGAGGTTTTATGTTCCAAAGCACAGCAGCCTTCTGACTTATTTATACTTTACCATGTATCTTAGTTCAGTACAATAAGTGGATCATATTAATAGAAACTAACCAAATGACAGCGTGTACGTGGAGAAAATTTGGCCCCCGTCGATTTATTGAATTGAATTGAAATTTATTGAATTTATTGAACTTGTTAAAAATAGATCCTTTCCTTAATGAATTTGACGAAAAAATCATCAGACGGGTTTTTACAGAAGTTCTGCACAATGCGTGACGTGCTTGGACAATTACCCGTGAAGGATGCTTTCGCAGCATTCGAGAACAATTCAAAAAGGGGCGTAAGTGCAGGTTAACACCGAGGTGGGAAACTTCTAATTCGCTTGAAAGTTTCCCTGGTGCTTATTCGAGGATTAGCAGGCAGACTACTCTAAAAACATTGCTGACAAGAGATCCTGGTTGACATGGTCTAACTTTACTTTCAAGGTTCATTTCTCCTAGCGGAATTGTACCGGAGCACAACAGGGCAGCTCTGAGGAAGACGTGTTCCTCTATTGAGCTTGTTTCTCGTGTGGATTTAATATTTTTTATTTAAATAAAAGATTAAATTCTCCCTAAAGCATAGATCACCATTTTGAACATTTCCAGCCTTCCATTTGAACTGAATGGGCTAAAAGAAGAAAAATTAAAGCAGATTTGGGCTGTATAATCAATTTTTTTCTAAGCAAAGAAAAATATTTACATATTTCCAAGATGGTACACAGATAAATTTGATTTTAAATTAGTAGCTATATACTTGCCAGCCGTGCAGAATTTGCCCATAAAAAATTAATTGTAGTTTGATAAAAGACATCTAAAAGTAAGGAACTTCTATCAACAAAACTTTTACCTACGTTAACCGAAACCTTAATCGAAATCCTTGATTATGATTAAAGAAATAAAGACTATTCTATTATAACAAGTCTGAAAGTTATATTTTGTTGTTTTGTACCTTCATAAAATTCAGTAGCATGAAGAAAACATGTGATATGGGTAAATAGCAAGAAGTATTTGACTAAGAGTGAATATTGGTTCAACTTTATACATTCAATTTACTAATTTCGTGGTCCGCTTGACCAATTAATATACTACAATTGAAAAATGGCAAAAAGGAGGGAAAAATTCAAAACGGTGGGGTTGAGATGGGAAGTTGGTGTCCGAGGGGATCGAGGTCACGATTGCTCAGGTGTAGAGCAGCGGCGTATCAAGCCGAAGATCGTGGGTTCGAATCTCGCTCGTGCCATTGACTTTTTTATCTCAACTAAAAACCTTAATTAATTGTTCATACATTCGATGGGAGAAGTTCAAAATCCAGTGGTTAGAAAAATTTACTAAACAAAATATAGTAAAATATTCTTGGACTTTATTACCGATGAGGTTAATTCTTTTGACGACGTAGCTGTCGCGTTTTTGTGCTTTAGAGAGGATGGTTTTGGTCAGCTTGAGTGGTACCTTCTGGGTAGTAGAGTGGTGAGCCTCCAGAGCAAGTTTCACTCCAGGGGTTTCGAAGATGTGGACTTTTCCACATTTCAATGTACCAGATATTTTATCCATAAGTCCGGGAAGACCGTCCTTAAAATATATTTGAGATGTAAGAGTTATGGTTAAATGGCCTCGCAGGCTGGATGGTCTGGATTGCTGACTATTTTGATGTCGGGTCGATAACGTTATTTTTGCTTTTTAATAAATTTTCACGTCCAATAGGTAATGTAAGACCTGAAAAAAAACGTCTTCCGGACATATTTCCGGGCATGGCAGAGAATGACTGTGCTTAAATGACTTAAACAACTTTTTGTGCCCACTTGCCTATTCCAAAAGGCCATCCTTTAACTTCTCCCCTCTCGAAACTAATTTAGACTTACACCGAGTTCATAAACCTCGAGAAATGACCGCAAAAATTAAATATGTAAGTTGGATTCACGCGATCGAATTTTAATTTATGTAAATAATTTTAATAAATTATAAATCTCCGAGTAAAGTTGGAATATGAGCCATGAGGCTGATATAAATATAAATGAAAAGAAATTTTCACTTTTCTTTAATATATTTTACTCGGTTCATTTCCCAATGATACTAGAGTTATGGAATATAATTTATCGCTTTTGTGATTTTGGCCTATTCGATCGTTTTGGCCTGCCTATCATCACTGTGGCCGAATTCGCCATATTCACTGTGTTTCCATCAAAATCTGAGCTTCCTGATTAGCCGAGCCCTTTTTGTATTTGTTTCCAAACACAACATATTCAATATAAAAAAGCTCATATGCAAATCAATAGTAAAAATCCATACAAATTAAAAAAGAAAAGAACCTGAACAATAAAAGAAACCAGATTTTATCCGTTACTCCTTCAAGGAAGAGTACTAAGGCCATTTCTTTTATTGCTAGTAGTACATAAACCAATCCCTTAACAACTTAGGATACCTACGCCTACGACTTGGTAACAGTCATAAAGGTTTTTCGATGACATTCTGACAAATCAAAGACAAAACGCTTTATACAGAGCTGAAAGATGACATGATAAAATTGTTATTGATCTTGATTATCGTCAGATAAGTTATGTATTTATAAAAGAAGCGTGGCCATCATAACGACATTAAACATAGTACAAAATAGATTTGACAATAAATTGGACAAAGTAACAATCTTCAATTTTTCAAAAACAATATAAAAAATTTATAATTCTTTACAAGGAGACCTACAACACAGACAGGAAAAAACTTTCATCCGCTTACTACTTAAAAAAGAAAATGTATTTTCTATTTAAATAAATTATTTTCTTTGCTTTAAAGTTATTCTCTTTTGTGATTTGTACATGTACATTTGTATGATTAACTAATTAATCCTCTCTGATCGCTATAAGTTTAGTAGTAGTTTTTTTTTGTTTTTTTTTTATAGTGTCAAATGGTATACACCGAATAATATACTTAAAGTTGACGAACCTTTAGGAATTTTTATAATTTGTTTAGTAATTATAGCTTTGGTTATAAGTAAATTTGACATAAACCAACAGTTCTGCAACGCTCATAGGTCGTGCAGGTTTAGTCTATCCTGCAGAGTTTAAAAGTCTAATCAAGCATGGATGTTCCACCCAAAAAATAAAATTAAACTTATTTTGAATAATTAGATTTGTAAATATTTTTTATTGAGATTTTGTTAATTTTCTTAGTATTTTTAGTATATATAAAGTGGAAGGTTTATGGGCCGACAAACAGCTGAGGTCATCGCCGGCCCTACGCGTGTATTCCTTGTATTTCCTGTCTTTCTCGCGTATTTTATATTGAACTGCAGCCATTTGAGCATCTCAATCTGGTTACTGACTCTCTGCTTTTATTTGTATATTACGTCGTTATTTTAAAATGCTAGCCTCTTCTTAGTACCTACGGTTGTCAATTTAAGAATATATACACAACATACAATACATAACATATATATCGCCACAAACATAGGAGTCTAGTCACATTCACTCCCCCAGAGTACTCGATATTCCTCGGACGGGGTAAATAACCCCTTCCTTTCATGCTTAAATTTCATTCATTCCAACAGAGTAAAATATAAACAACATACAATACTAACATAAAAATCTGGTCACATTCACTCCCCCAGAGTCTCGATATTCCTCGGGGCGGGGTAAATAATCCCTTCCTTTCACGCAAATAAATTACATTCATCCTAATGTATTAACATAAACACGACACAAAAACTTCAGACACAACACAAGCACAGCACAAACACACATAAACTGTATACATTTGAAGATCCCTATAGCCCTGAGGTACCGGTGTAGCGATTTGTGCCCGCTGCCGTGCCCCAAGACTACGCACAGGTCCGATGATATTCCAAAATATTGCCTATAAACGTCGAGCCTTCTACAATTGAAAAGGTGCTCGACTGTTATTCTATCTTTGCATAATGGGCACCTTTGTGGTCGCTTTCCTGCTAGAAGGTGCCCGTGTGTAATCCTTGTATGACCTATGTATTGGGTTGTCCGGAAAATAATGCAGGATTTTAAGTTTTCATTAAAAAAAATCTATATAAAATATTCTGTTTACGTTTACAGGATTACTCATTTGTATGAATGTCANTATTGAGAGTATGGGAAATTATTTTGATTAAAGAACATTGCTTTAAAGTAACTAGTTTCTTTTTTTTTGTTTAATACCAAAATCCTGCATTATTTTCCAGACAACCCAATATTTGTATTTCTTAGTAATTTATGAATCCGTTCATAACGGCGTAATGCTTTTCTTATCTACATTCACGGGTCGTGACTCTATTCTACAAAGGTCAAAATTTAATTTAGCAAAGATTCTTCTTTCTTCTCTAAAAAAAGAATATAATATATGTAAAGATACTTCACTGCTGTCAGTGCCTTTAGTAGTGGCAAACTGGTGAAACAATAGCTTACCTGTGTCTTGTCCGTCCCACGTAAGTCTAATTCTAAAGATAAGATTTGTGAAGAGTGCTCGGCGTGTAATCAGTAATACTAGTCTTTGTCAAAAAAAGTTTTAAAAAAATGTAAATTGCTTAGGAAAATTAAAACAAAGACGGATTGATAAAATTCGTTTATTAGATTTGTAATTAAAATTTGAAAATCGTGTATTTCCTCCTCTTGCCATAATTACATCTGGAAGACACCTCTGTATTCTTTTTACCAGTCTGGAAATGCCTCTTTGCCTCTCCTTTCAACATTGTGGAGTGTGTTAGGAATTGATGGACGTGCGCTTATTCGTCTTTGAGGTTATCCCATAAATGTTAGATGGTGATTCAAGTCTGGAGAACGGGCTGGCCAGGCAGAGACCGTGATGTTACGATGTTGAAGGTACGTTTGTGCTATGCGAGCGACATGTGCATCGTGCATTAGAATAGGATCGCTGGTACCATCGAGGATAGGGAACGCATGATATTCCACAATTTCATCCACATAGCGAGTTCACTTTGTGCGACCCTCTATTCAAATTCCCGCCCACACCATCAGTGAGCTACGACGAAAAGATTGGCTCTGGGAAAAATTACGGGCTTCGTACCTTTCATTTCGCCTTCTCCACAATCTTTCACGCCAATCTGGAGATTGTAGAGCAAATCTACACTCATCTGTAAAAAAGTACAGCAGACCAATCATCCAAAACCAATGGCTGTGTTCTTGAGCAAGCCGTGAAAGTCTGTGTGTTCTGGTCAATCCTGGTCCTCTTACGGGGCGAAAAGTCATCAGGCCATACTAATTTAATCTTCTTCGAGCAGTGCGTTCAAAAATTCGACCTTGCCGGAGCTGATGAATCGCTCGAACAACCGTAAGGTGCCGGTTTCGCAAAATCTCAAAGTCAAAAAAATGATCTTCCTCTGGTTCTGTTACCCTAGGGCATCCGGAGCCGGACCTTCTATGGTAGGAATAGCCTTCCATACCTGATGGAACGTCCATCATCAATAAGTTCCATACCACGCGCAATATCCTCAGCACCAAGTGGCATTTTTAAGTTTAAAAATTGAAATTAAGAAAACAAAGATGAAAACTAAAAACAGTTTATTGTTTCAGAATTCAAATGAGACTGAATAAACATTTTAAATTCCGTAAAAAGTAAATATTGAAAAATTCTTTATCCTTGTTTTGGATCAAGGATTAAGTGTGTTTACCTCTAACTGACATTCCCAATTTAAAATATAGCATAAACAATTATTTATTGATAAAAAATTATTCAAATTAAGGGCAGAATTTTCTTTTATTGAGAAAATGAACAAAAATCAAACGGGAAGAATGTTTTGCCTGTCAGTGTAGGTTAAAACAATTTTAACATTTCGTAACAATAAAAGATATTTTTTCAAATCATACAGAATTTATCTGTGCCGAGGATAATTACAATCAGACATTTAATTGCTTCCTGATTAGAGTAAATTAATGAACTATGGACGTAATGCAATTACATTCAAAGACAGAACAAATGAAGAAGGCTGAAGTAGTGTAACAAGATGTACCAGTTTTTGATTTATTTCAATTCCAGACGTGAAAATTAATTTTTCTTCTTTACAACAAGAAGTAAGTCAATTAGTAAAAGAAAAACCAACGGTGGACATATAAACTGTTTTGGACATATAAAACTGGCAAAGAGAAATATGTTTCTCCAGTCAATATTGTGCTAATGGAAAGAAGGGTAAAGAGTAATATGCCATAATGACACGCTGAAGTCCTAAACAATACTCGTCTCTTAGAAAAACGAAAAAGAGACTCGGCAGAATAATATAACGAGGTAGAGCAAACAAGATTTAAAAAAATAACAGCCTCAAGAAATGTGACAAGATTTGGCCAGAAATTACCATAATGTCAAATCAATAAAATCAAATGTTAAGACACATGGAATATTGAAAGAATAATTAACTATAATCAATTAAACTAAATAACGTTGATAATGATGATTAAGCGTGATTATAAAGAAAAGGAACACATCATACGTGCCTGAAAGACTTAGTACAGGATTTTTCTCAATGGCGTTCCTTTTAAGACCGGTTCGGAATCCGTTTGAGAACACATTTCCCAGACTTGAAAATCCCAGTCGCCTGGAAAAGTACACGTAAAGACTTTAATAGAAAAAAAAATTGAGAAAGTACAGACTTCTTGTTTGTTTATCCTCTTAGGTTGAACAAGCGCCTAATTTCAACTTAACGGGCATAAATTTATGAAATACCTTAAAGAAATATTGTGAACTAAATAACTGAACGATTTACGGTTTATTTAAGCAGGCTTTAAACCTTTCGGAACGGTGAGCGTGAATCGGGCTCTTGCTTCTCCCAGCGAGGTATTGCGAGCACTATATGCGCTGTTGCTTCACCCAGTGATGCACTATGAACATAATATGCGCTCTTGCTACTCTCAGTGAGGTACTTCGAGCGTAATATGCACCCTTGCTTCCCCAGAGAGGTACTGCGATCATAAAATGCGCTCTTCTTCCCCCAGTGAGGTGCTGTGAACATAATATGCGCTCTTACTTCCCCAGTGAGGTACTGCGAGAATAGTATGCGCTCTTCCTTCTCCCAGTGAGGTACTGAGAGCATGATATATGCTCTTGATTCCTCAGTGAGATACTGCGAGCATTATATGCGCTCTTCCTTCTCCCAGTAAGGTGCTGTGAGCATGATTTGTGCTCCTGCTTCTCCCAGTGAGGTACTGTGAGCATGATATATGCTCTTGATTCCTCAGTGAGATACTGCGAGCATAGTATGCGCTCTTCCTTCTCCCAGTAAGGTGCTGTGAGCATGATTTGTGCTCCTGCTTCTCCCAGTGAGGTACTGTGAGCATGATATGCGCTCTTGCTTCCCCAGTGAGGTACTGCGAGCATAATATACGCTTTTGATTTCTCAGTGAGGTACTGCGAGCATAATATGCACTCTTGCTTCTCCCAGTGAAGTACTGTGCGCATGATATGCGCACTTCTTTCACCCAGAGAGGTACTGCGAGCATAATATGCGCTCTTGCTTCTCCCAGTGAGGTACTGTGAGCATAGTATGCGCTCTTGCTTCCTCAGTGAGGTACTGCGAGCATAATATACGCTCTTGATTCCTCAGTGAGGTACTATGAGCATAGTATGCGCTCTTGCCTGTCCCAGTGGGGTACTGCGAGCATGATTTGTGCTCCTGCTGGCCTCAGTACGGTATATAGTCTTTTCATTTTTATGCCTAAGTACAAATGAGCAGTGTGTTCATGTTGAACCGGCACACGGGCACTACTGGGTCTGTCTTCACTCGCGGGATTTTTGTTTGAGTTATTCAACTCAAACAAAAACTACCGCGAGTGAAGTCAGACCCAGTAGTGCCCGTGTGCCGGTTCAACATGAGTTCGCCAACTCGCAGACCAAACCCCATCATCTACTGTAAGCAGTGTGTTGCTTAAAACGGTAAACGGCGTTGTTTTTCTTTCATCTGCTTACTTCTCTTCCCCCTACATCTCCGTCTTTCTCATCGAGCATCGACGAGGTTAGGATTAACAGATTACGTTGATCTGCTTTGCAGTATGTACAATAACATACAAATTTTCATACCTTTACTTGATACTGCACTAATAACATGACAAAACTATGCCATTCCTATGGTCATAAGGAACGCGTCTAAATAAATTTGATCAAAATCGGACCAATAGATTTCGTGATTACCTCTTACATACAAACAAACTTATCTCTTTATATATTACTGTAGATGTAGACGAAAGGGCATTCACGAACGTACGTGGAACTCGTGACGACAACTTCACCATTAAACATCAAAAATTAAGAAAATTTCTTTAAAAGAAGTTCCTTATAATCAAAATGCCCTTAACTGAGATTGACGCAGCCATTATCTATCGGATATATTTAAATAAGTTTGACCCGTCGTAAAGAGCCCACCTTGTGCTTAATTGCTCCAATTAACTAAGTGTGCGGAGTTTGAAAGAGGATCATCCGAAGAAGAGGCGAAAAGGAAAGGGCGCTTTGCCTCACTGAAAGTTCGCCTAATTCGATCAGTTTCCCTTTTGACATCAATTGACTTTTTGAAAATTGAACTGAAACTGCGTAAAGATTGATTTGAAAATTAACGATCTGTCAAAATTTTCTTTGAAATGATTCATATCAATGTCTGTTGCACTAACAAGGAGAGGGCTACGGATTCATCAAAGATAGATTTGGAATTTACCATAAAAAAATTAAAATTCATAATTTATGACCGAGCGACTTAGCGAAGTAGGTTGAAATATTTTTTAGCAAGAAAAATAGTATACATTGATTTTTTGCACATTCAAAAACCGAAGAGTACTATTTTGGTGAAAAAACAAAGAAATCATTTTTCGCTTTCCAAATTTTTTTTTTTTTAATGAAAATCGCAAATACGACTCCACTGATGTACAGAAAACTTAATTGAAGTTTAGATCTCTATAAACTGCTCTTTGACACAGAAATCTTGATCTCTGTAAATAAATTAAAACGTGAAATATAAAATAAAATGTTTGTAGAGATTTTGTTGATTTCATCCTTTATTTTATTTATCTCACTTATAATGACATAAAAGCTGAACTCTGTTAACCCAGGTTAAAAGAAGAGAGATTCAGATTTCCAACTCTTGTTATAACGCTGAATTTAGATAAAATCCGGAGGAGTTATGAATTTTTATGAGGGAATGGAACACCAGACATTGGAGAGAAAAAAGTGCCTCCGGCTAATTCAGCCAAAAAATTGTTTGTTTTTTTCTTTAGTGTGAAAATTTGTATTATAGCGCTTTAAAGGGTGCTTAAAATGAAGCTTAACTGAATTGTTTTTCTTAAAAAAATTGGCCTACTTTACTTGAAGCATCGTTTAGTTTTGTGAAAGTATGTGTGTATATCTAATCTCATTAATACAATCCTACACATTATTTTCTTATCTTGCGTAAAAATAAACTGAAGTTTAATCTCCACATTATCATTTTTTCAACATTCTCTTGAAATTCATTAGTTTTCGAGGTTCGCTTGACCAATTAATGTCTTTCAATTAATTAGGGTTTTTAGTTGAGATAAAAATGTCAGTGTCACGGGCGGGATTCGAACCCACGACCCTCGGCTCAATACGTCGCTGCTCTACCACTTGAGCTATCGTGACTTCGATCCACTCGGACACTAACTTCCCATCTCAACCCCACCATTTTTTTTTTAATTTTTCCTCCTTTTTGCCATTTTTCAAATGTCATTAAATCTATTTGATTCTCGGCGACAAATAAAATCGCCACGGAGAGTTTTTATGAAGATATACTTCATTTTAACTTATTAAATTCACTAGTTTTCGTGGTACGCTTGACCAATTAATTTGAAAAATGGCCAAAAGGAGGGAAAATTCAAAAGGTGAGGTTGAAATGGGAAGTTAGTGTCCGAGTGGATCGAAGTCACGATAGCTCAAGTGGTCGGGTAGCGGCGTATCTAGCCGAAGGTCGTGGTTTTGAATCCCGCTCGTGACACTGACATTTTTATCTCAACTAAAAACCTTAATTAATATTCTCTTGAAAGTGCTCAGCATAGGATTTTTAGATATGTACATTGAGTTTCATTCAACGATTTCGCTATAAATTATTCTAAAATTATAATTACAATAAATATACATGCACTTCAAACCAGACCTAAAACAATTATAATAAATTTCTCCATCAATTATTAGATGATCGTATAAACTGCCCAGAACTACTTCAACTAATTAATTTTACCATTCTTTGGGCAAAAACCCACATATATGTCCGGCGTTTAGAGAAAAGTTGTTCGTTGGGTCCCACTTAATTAAAGGGTGACAATGGCAGAGAGTATCAGGGTCCTCTGTTACAATTTTTAGAAGAAACAGAACTGTTTTACTTAGATAAACTTTATAGATCTCCCATTTTGTTTCTTTGTGTATATTGAGAGTGAATGTATTTATTAGAGTGAATGTGTAATGTAAGACGATAATATATTATATATCCCATTTAATTAGATTAATTATATGATATGTGTAGAGGGTGATGGAGGAATATTAAGTACTTCACCATTCCAATTGAGTGAATGGTATGTAAATAGGAAAGAACGTATTTTGAATGAATGAGAGTGTGAATGGATTTAGAAACTGACTGTTTAGGAAGTTGAAATTACCTATCTCTTGATAACCGAGATGGATAAGGATGAGGTTCTGTCCCCACATGACCAACAGCTAGAGAGTGTGAGTCTCAATGTCTGCTGGAAATTAACTGTAAAGTATAAAAGCTGGAATTGCTGGTGGAGTGCGAGAAGTTACAGGCTCAACTGTGCACATGTACATGCATGTGCAGATTTGAGCTTGTATTGGGTGATTCGCTGCTCGTACAACAAAGTTCGTCAGGTGCTTCTACACCTCAAATACCAAAAGCTCAAATGAACCATGGTCTGATTCTCTGTCAAGCCTTTCACTGATAGTGAACATTTTACGTTTATTTCAACTATCTATGGTTCCCATCATAAATCTATTCTTGAACTATTAATTTTAGGGGAAATTCAAACAACCCTTGAAAAAACCGTTATAATTACTCTTAGAAGACACCCTTTTAGAACTTTCAACTTAATTTTTTAGTTTAAAAAAAACTTTTCTTCCTTTTTATGCTTTTCAATTTAGTTAGTTGGTAAATAAATTTTGCCCAGGACAAAAAGTTGAATTACTAGATTAACCCCACTCCCCCTTTTTCACATCGTCACAACTTTTTTCTCCATTTACCATAAAATTTTTGCATTTTGGTACAATGTAATTAAAGAATGGGGTATACCACTAGAAAGCATATTAAGTTGTATGAAATTTGTCAAGATCTACTATCTAAGTTTTTGAACAAGATTGCAAATATAATTTTTTTACAAATTTTAAATTTAGCGATTTTTGAAGGATGTAGCATTTCTTTTATTACCAAAAATTAAATTGAAAGTTCTATAAGGGTGACTTCTTAAAGGAAATTTAATGGGCTTTTCAATATAATTTAAAAAAAAGAAAAAACTTAAAATGTTTAATATCTACAAAAGGGCTGTGAATCGGAGGTTCATATGGATTTTTTTGTTGCATTTGAGGTGTTGAAGCACCTGATGAACTTTGTTGTACAGATTCTGTAGAATATTTTAAGATTGTATGCAAATAGGAGCAAATATGTGTTATTGTCATTAAGATGCAATATTGATAATGAAGATGTTAAACAGAAAGGGGCCAAAGTGTGATCCATGGGGGACTCTAGAAGATGTGAGAAAAGAGAAAAGAATACTAGGTTTTTAATTTAAAATATTGTTTTCTATTTGTAATGTAGGAAAAGAACCAACTTAAAATAGTGCCTGGAAGCCATAACTGCTAATTTGTCTATAAGATGTGGGTGATTAACTTTGTCAAACACCTTGGAAAGGTCAGTATAGATAGATATAGGTCAGTATATTATTAACTCCTGTGAATAGAGTTGTATCACATGGACTTCAGCTTGGAAAAATGTTGGGTTTAGTACAAGGAGCTTTGTTATGGTATAGTTCAGCCTTTTTTTCCCTACACCTACACTCTGTTACATTTTGGATTCATCTCTGCACCATATTTTGGCTTTTTCATGAAACCATCTATGTCCACTAAGAAGGGTCTGGCAAATTGAGTTTTTCTTTCATTTTGACAGGTACCGATAGAACCAACTCATTTATTTTAATCCTTTCCAGAATTTTGTGGTCTTTGTATCTCGGGTATGTTGACACTCTTAAAAGCCAACTTTGGTACAAAAATAGAGAAGGATAGAAGGTCGCGACCACTATTTCCATTGTTGTATTGGGGAAAGTGCATATGCTAACTTCATGAACTTTTAAACTTAGTTTTTTAATTTAAATTTGTTTGTTTCTATTTACCAAAACCAATTGAAAAATTCAGTTCCTGTTTGGACTTTATTAAAGTAATTAAATAACCTCAAAATGAGGTTATCATACAAATATGAAATAAACAATTTCATTGATCTACTTAGATCCATAACAAGTCACTTTTTGCATTTTCTTCACTAATAAATTGCGAATAATACTTTTATTTATTTCCTTTATGTTTTATTATCCTTTTCAGGGTAATGGCGTTTGTACAAAAAGCAATAGCAAGATTACATGAACCAGAAAAATTAGAACAACTGCTTAAAGAATTAGGAAAGAAACACCACGGATACAAAGCTAAGGTCCAATATGTTGATGTGAGTAAAATCTTTAATTATAAATAAGCATTTCATAATTTATTTTGAAACATGTACATTTTAGCAATGTTTTAAAAACAATTCAATGACATCATTTTTTTCAGATGTTAATTTAATTTGTGTTTTTGTTTAGCTTGTTGGACCTCAGTTTATTCAGGCGATTCAGCCATCCTTAGACTCCGAATGGACTGAGGAGGTAGCAGATGCCTGGAAACTTTTGTTTGCTCATGTCGGCTACATTATGAAAGGGGCCATGATCGAAGCTGCAGAGGAAGCAGCCAAAGAGAGCAAATAGCAGTCACAAAGGCGGGCCTCCACCTCCAAGAGGAGATGGAGCCTCGCCAGGCCACCGAAATAAATAAAACTTAATACAAATCAAAAAGAAAAGTCTGTATAGGCCTGTTTCTATTTTCATTACTTTACAAGTATCAGTCGATACATTAACACACTATCAGGGGAAAACTAAAATAAATTTATTAGTGGACGGCTGTGTTTTTTGCTGAAAAAAAGTGTTTTTTATTTGTACATTTGTTCTTAACTCTTGAAATATAATACGTCTACTTAAGAAGAAACAATTTTACAGTTTAAATTTTTTTAACGAAAAAATGGACATATTCAATGTTAAGTGTTCAAAGATATTGGGCACATATAAGTTTGTGTAGTAAGAGTGTTTGTTAGATATAAATGTATAAATTAATTAATTAAATGTTTGTGGAATAAATTTCTAGAGATGAGTTGTATCTAAGTTGTTATCAATTTTGGTTTAATTTTTTATTTTGAGGTTTAACTCTCATGCTTCAGTTTGCAAAAGTGCTTAATGATACCACTACATACTGTACATTTTTTAAATTGAAGTACTGAAATTTTAGCTTATCAATCCAACGACAAACAAACAATCCACATTTTAACCATTTCAGTCTAATTTATAGTAAAAATTAAAGGATAAATTTAAATGTGTAGAGATTAGTGACCGTTAATCGGTAGTTATTCAGATATCGTGAGATGCGGTCGGGTAAATTTAAAATGTATCGTAGAAGGCCTATCACACGTGCAATACTGTATATTCATAATGGTATGAGCAAAATTAGCGTGGTTATCACATTTATTCTTTCCTTTTTATTTGGTCATCTTATCAATTTTATTTTCTGGAAGTGATGAGAATGGTGAACTTCTAGAAACCTTGTTTTCCTTTTCTTTATTTTATGTATGTTTCTTTTAAAACAATGCATTCTGGGGCCATTTTTCCAGCTCCCCTCGTCATGGATTCAGGAATTTATTTACGATTTTTAAGTTCATGTTTTGAGGTATAAACTATGACTTTGGAGTTTATACTTTGGAGTCATATATGACTATGAATTTGGAATGTATACTTCAGAGTCATATATAAATTAATACTTTGGAGTTAATACTTTGGAGTTATATATAAACTACTACTTTAGAGTCATATATAAACTACTGCTTTGGAATGTGTTCTTTAGAGCCATATATAAACTACAATTTTTGAGTAAATAATTTGGAGTTTCTACTTTGGAATCATACATAAACTTTGCCTTTGGAATTTACACTTTGGAGTTTATACTTTGGAGTCATATATGACTATGACTTTGGAATGTATACTTCAGAGTCATATATAAATTAATACTTTGGAGTTTATACTTTGGATAAAAGAGTATGCAAGGCCTTCTGCACCTCGACCTGAGTCAATTTATTGTGCTCCCCTGTTTTTTGTAACTCACTGACCAGTTTCAGGTTGTTAATCCTAACCTTCATAGCCTTGCCAGCGGCTCCTTACTATAAGTCCTTGCTTGTGTTTGTTCCTAGTCGCAAGAGCCTGCACCTTCATAGACTTTTACAGAATCATAAAATGTGTTCTGCCGTCTCCTCCCCTTCCTGGCATTATCTGCACAGTGTTTCGTTTGTCTGTACTCCTATCTGGTGCATGTCCATTCTTAACTGGCTGTTCCCTGTCAGGAGTCCAACCAGAATTCTGGTTCAGTTGCGGTTGCCTTCCAGTATTTTCTTTGTGAGTTTTGCAGTTGGCCCTTCTATGGATCTCTTCGCATGCCTTGTGCCTGTGGTATTGTTCCACAAGGTCTTGTACTTATTAAGGATCCATTTTAAGATGTATCCTCTTTTGTGGCAAGATGCTAAGTCTCAGTAAGGTTCAGGACCCAGAGAGTCCATGATGGACCCCTCTTTGGCCAACATGACAACCTTTTCATCGCCTTCATGCCCCAAGTGCCCAGGGACCCCAGGGTCAGGTCATTAGTGTCACTAACTTCCGTGCAGTTCCAAAAATACTTTTTGCCTTCATCTTGCATGAAGCTAGGGCGTTTAGTGCTGCCTGACTGACAGAGAAGACGGCTATCTTCCAGGATATATTCCTAGCCTTTTTATTTCCCTACCATAGTGTTCAATCATGATTTCAGATTGGAAAATTAAAACTAGGTTTACTGCCACTTTAGTCTGTGGATTTATCCCGAAGACTCCAGATCCCCTGCCCTTGACGGTTTTGGAGATGTCAGTGTACCGGTAGGAGTTGGAATGTATACTTTATAGTCATATATAACTACTACTTTTGAGTAAATAATTTGGACTTTATACTTCAGAGTAGTATACAAACTACGACTTTGGAGTTTATACTTTGGAGTCTTATATAAACTACAACTTTGGAGTTCTATATAAACAACAACCTGGAGTTTATACTTTGGAGTACTTTATACTGGAGTTTATACTTATATAAATTACTACTTTGGAATATATACTTTAGAGTCATATATAAACTAATAATTTGGAGTTTATACTTTGGAGTCATAAATAAACTACAACTCTGGAGGTTATACATTGAAGTATATGCAGTTTATAGTATTTAAAGAGAAGAGAGCCATAAAGAGAAGAGCCAGAAAAATGACCCTGAAATGCATAGCTGTAACAGAAATCTATATAAAATAAAGGAAAATAAAAACAGGTTCTAGAAGTTCATCATTCTCAATATTTGCAGAAAAAAAGCATCGTTATTTTTAAATGTTTAAATTTTAAATAAATTTTCCAATGCCGCAAGACTCAATGAACCATCGGTATCATTAACCAGTTTTACAAACGGCAGAGGTATTTGATGTTGACTCAAATGGCTATTGGTAATGCTTTAACAGAAAATTAGATGTAGACTGTAAATTGTTAGGCCTTTCTCCCTGTGAACATACAAAGAGTATGTCACTGTCAGTTTTGGGCCTAACTTATGTGTAATTAGACTATGTGATATAAAATTAAATAATTGTAAAGAAACGGTGTGTTGCTTTTTCTTGCAAATTGTTATGAAAGTAAGATCAAATATTTTTAAACCTAATATCGACCATCAGCTAGGTTTTAATAATAGCTGTACATTATTAACAAAATATTCACTAGTTGTAATAACGTTACAGCTTCATATTTTCATTCTTTTATCTTATAAATACAAAATCTTTTGTATTCTTTATATAAGAATTCTTATTCACGCTTCCTTAATTAATTGTATAGGTTAATTTTGTTGATTGTTGTGACAGTGTACATAATATTTTTTAATAACATACTTTACTAAAAAATATATATATTGTAAAAAATAAAACAAAGCAAAAAAATGGTAAAATTTGAATGTTATGCAAAATGTATTGTGGATTTTTAACTCGGAAATATATCATGTCTAATATAAACTTTTCCTAGTTTTTCTTTTTTCCATCCACTTCTACGGTTTTATTAATTTTAAAAATCATCATTGTATATTATCACATTATGGACTAATTTTTATTATATGAACTAATGCTAATTTGGAACTACATGTCATTATTTTATTGTTTGTTGAATAAATTGAATATATTGTTAAATACTCGAGGGGTTTTTAACTCAAAAGATTAAATGAAAACAACAATCAGTACCGTTTAAATTCAATCCAATAAATTAACTTTTTTTTATTCCAATCCTCTCATCTTTACAAAAGACAACATCAAACTACAAATCTACAAAGTTATTATCAAATTATAAATTTATAATTATTGTTTTCACCTTTAATTCATAATTTATTTATTCTAAAACCTTTTTAAAATGTACCTACCACAAATAATTATAATTAATATATTTATTTACGCTTCATCTTTATTTGATATTTGTCAAACTGCAGTTAAGGAAATATTATTGCTAAGCCAACGTCTTCAAAATATTAGTGAAAGTGAAATGTGTGCAAATGGTGTTGATCTTTATGTTGATAATCAAAGTGCCATCAAGTTGATCAAAAACCCTGTGTTTCACAAGCGTACAAAGCACATTGATGTTTGTTATTTCATCCGTGGTTCCATGGTAACCATCATGTTGATAGATCAGTAATCATAAAATATGTGAAATCTGAAGAGCAGTTAGCTGACACTTTTACAAGAGCCCTTCCCAAATCAAGATTCGAGAAACTAAAGGAACAGCTAAACTTAAAATTATAAATGTGAAAACTGGGCGGCCAACTACTTATTGATCAATGTTGAATAACTTTTCAAATTGTAATAATAAAAAACTTATCCTTATTTTGTTGTTTATTTTCTATATGATCTTAATTTGTATCGAAATGTATTACGTGTTTAATTATGGAGGTTGTCATCCATTTGTTTTGATAATTAAAGTGACAACATAATTGGAGGGAGTGTTGAGTATTAAATTCTGTTGTCACAACATGATGCAATTGAATTGAAAAACTGCACACCATTGTGCGCTACCTCTCCTACTTTTCTTGGTTGTTCTGTTCATTGTCTATTTGGATGTGTTCCTGGTGTGTGTCACCTGTGGTTTGACGACTCTGTGTCTTTGTAATAAACATTTAAATTTAAATAAAAATTCTTATCAATGTAGAATAGGAATACAGGTAAAGAGTTAAAATTCAGCCTAATGTCCAGCGCTCCGGCTGTCTGCCCACTGCTCTCTTCATCTCAGCTCTAAAATTCGAAAAGCAACCTTAATTTCCACACCCGACTTAATCATAGTTACAAATAGAATTATCGATCCANAATACATGTTTGAACAATAAAATTATTTAATTGTTGGAAATGATACCACTTAATAAATACACGATCAATCATCGAATTCTAAGTGCCTCTGACACGTGTTGGTTTATCGATTATAGATACATAACCATGAGAAGCTAGCACATCAAAGTAATCCATTGATAAATTATTGGAAGTTAGCAAATTCATGTTCATACCTCCACATATAATGTGTTTAGCAAAATTGGATGAAGATCGAAATTGATTCATAAATGAAAGCTGAATTTATCCCGAAGGCTATGCAGAGGAAATTGTCATATTAGTGTCAGGGGAAAGTTTGACACAACATTAAAAGAGCTCACCCAAAGTGCAATAAACAAGGGAGGAACAACGGTGTTCACAATGCGGACTAACACCTCAATAACTACCCGACCTGTTTTCACCAAGAAAAGAAACATAGAAATACGTTTCCATAATGAAATGCTGCAGTTAAAAAACGAGGTTAAATACCTAGGATTAACCTTTGATGAGAAGTTAACTTGGAACCCTCAAATGCAGCATACCGTAGCAAAAAGTGAAATATCGCTTATGACTACCTTACCGACTAGAAGATCCTTAAACAAATCTTGGGGAATGTCCCATTGGTGATACGCGGCAATAATAAGACACAAAATAACCTATCGATCATTAATCTGGTGGACCAAAACTCAACAAAAATTAGCTAGTCAATCACTAGACAGCATACAGAGATTAGCAAACCTATGTATCACAGAGGCAATGGGAACAACCCCTACAAGTGTACTAGAAACTCTGCTTAACCTACCTCCACTCGAAACATTTATACAATGAGAGGCTAGGAAAATCTCATTGAAGGTCCAAAAACAATTCACTCACACAACCATAACTAATAAAATCGGACACCGATTCTTAGAAATGGGGACTGACTAATGATCCTTAAAACATTCTTTACAACATCCTATAAAGGTCAACAGACTGTAAATGAGAGGAACAACTCAGTAGAAGATGAGAAACAATGATATGTAATACGGATGGCTCAAAATAGACAAAGATTTTTTCTACAAGCCCAAAATATGAGCAATCGAACTTATTAGGCAATTACACTTTGGCCTTTAAAGCAGAAATACTTGCCAGGGCACAAAGGAATTTCGGGTAATGAAAAAGCAGATACACGGGCCAGAGGAGGATTTTCAACCGATCACTGGCATCGGAGAAAACATCTGCACAACATGCGAAGCAACGGCTCAATCGAGATTTAACGTAGCACACAGAAAAAAACCTAGGGAGTGAAATTGTAACAGCAACAGTCAATGACCTAACTACATCAGAGGAAGGTTTGAGTTGATTGTACCGAACTAGGAAGGTACAATATACCAGAAGGCCTGGTTTCATCATCTTCATCATCATCATCATCATGATATAAATTTAAAAATGCACTTCAAAATTTTAGAAAATGATTGTTTCACCTTACCTTCTTTATAAATCTCTCCTTTCTAATTTGTTCCGTTGTCGGCTTAAAGCGCAATGTAGTATTTAATTAGATTATAAACTGAATAGATGGGTATTCAGATTATTTGCACCTTTACCAGGTATCGTTGTTTTTTTTTGTCAACACACAAAATTAAGTTTCCATGGAGACCTTCAATAAAAATTACTTATTTATTAAAAGCTGCTGATCAGATTTCATATTTTTTCTTTGATAAGAAAACATCCACGGATGGTACAGGGAGGCAGGTAAGCTTCCTCACAAAGATAGATGGAAGCTTCACACAGTCGGAAGAAGAAACACTATCTAACTACTGATTGAAAATCATTTCCCAGGAGCAGAAATAATCCACAAAGAAATAAATACTTCTTGAATGTTCAAAACAAATAAAAACAACAAATGAAGAGTGGAAGGAGCCACAATTAGGAGTTTAGCTCATGTAAGGTGCCAGGTATAAACAGAATATACCCAACACTACTACAAAAAGGTCAAGAGATTCTCATGCCATACTTAGTAAAAATATTCATAGCCTGCCTAGCATGGAGCTAAGTACCGAAAAGATGACGAGTGATACATACCAAGTAGTGTACAGACCAAAACTAAGACAACCTAACAATTACAAGCCCAATTCATACAGACCTATGAGTTGTAGATCATTCATGTTGAAGAAATTAGAAAGACTGTTTGGTATAGGGCCACATTCATGAGACAGCACTGAAAAACAAACCTGTCAGAGAGCAACCATTCACACACCAACCATGGAGATCCATAGAGCCCATGATGACCTGTGTAAATACCAAGTTCATAAATGAAAAGGAGATAGCCCTAACATTTTTTAAGGATATAGAGGTAGCCTTTAACAGTGCAACAACAGCCTCTCTACATTTAGCAATTAAAAACCGAAAAGACATGCCAATGGGTGAAAGAAGGCCTAAGGAACAGGAAAATCACATCCAACTTGGGCGGAGTGACCAGCCGTGCAAAGACAACAAAGGGATGCCCAGGCGTGTCACCTCTACTGGGGACGACGCTGGTAGACGAACTCTTACAAATGTTGAAACAAGAAGGAGTCTATTGTCTAGGCTATGCAGGATGACCATGCCATAGTGGAAAGGGTGGGAACATCGTGATGGATCACAAACGAGCCTTCAAACTGGTGGACAGGTGGTGCAAAAGGGAGGAGCTATCTATTCACCCCCACAAAACCATAATGATTCTATTCACAAGGAAGAGGACAATAGGAAGCCTAAAACCTCCAAGTCTAAATGGTACCCCGATCAAATATCTAGACCAGGGAGGAGATACATGCAGATGCTTGAAGAAAAACTTAGCATCAAAATCAGATAGGCAACACAATGCACGTTCTCCAAATTAAGTGAAATTGCAAAAGCAACAGGGGAATGAGCCCAAAAGCCCTGGCAATTGCATGTAAGAGCCTAGGTGCAGCTTAGGCACAAAAGCTAGAAAGCTGGAGCAAAAGTATCCTAGCAGCACAAATGCCTACAGGACAACATTGATGCACACCCTTTAAGTAATTGGCTATGCCCAGCCGATTGACATAGCCCTCCAAAGCAAAGTAGCTATCAGAAAAATTAAAGTGGGACAATGGCCAAACCTACAAGGCGTAGAAGAGCATGAGCTAGAATGGCCAAGGAACATCCCAAAAAAAAAAAAAAACAGCATTCTAAGTTCATAAAAAATTAGATGGACACTGCATGGCAAAACAGATGGGAAAGCAGCACTAAAGGAAGATTGACTAATGAATACTTTCCAAACATCGAGGAGAGAGCACGAGTGAAGTGGGTGTCTCCGAATTTCTGGGCCACGCAAACCTTGACTGGTTGTGGCAACTTCTCAGCATACCTCTTTAAATTCAAAAGGTCCAACAGCCCTTTATGCCCCAAATGCGCCGCAAAATTCTCTCTTGTGGACTTTTTGAAAGGGCAAGAAAAGGCCTAAAACCCCTCTTCATCAACAGTTGGCCCCCAACTTTAAGCGAACTTGTTTGGGAACAAAACCGCTTCCAAGCACTCAAGACATTAAGCCTGAAAATTCTTGGCAATCAAATATGGAGCGCATATTTATTTATTTATTCATATAACTATATTTTTAATTTATTTAATTAATATGCTTTAATAGGCTCATTAGGTTAGTAAAGGCTGGTTTCCCCTTTCAAATTTGTAAACCTCCTGGTCAATAATTATCAAAGTCACCCAAAAAAAATAGAAATATATATAAATTATTATTAATTACATATAATTATAATATAATATTTTATAATATATATAAATTATTATAAATTATATATATTTTATATATATTTATTATTAATTTGTATGTGTTCTCTTTTTAAAATAAGAAGAATTTCTATCAATTTAACTCAGTTTTATTTTCAAAAAACACTATAGATCGACCATAACGCACAATTGGTCCGTATTGATGGTTTAGTATATATATAACGCCTTGAGAAATCGGGTAGTTTTGTTGTTTCGTCCATATTCTTTTTATTAACTGTTACATTTTGTGGTAATAGACAGTATAGGTAATTGATTTGAGTTTTAATGATTTATGAATTTGAAGATTGTGAAAACCAATAAAATTTATGTGTTAGCATTATCATAGTTATTTATACGAGTTTAAATAAAATATTAATAATGTTTACACAGTGAATCGAGAATTTAGGAAAACAAATTTTACCATTTGGTTATTTTACATATTTTAACTCATCTTTAACTTAGCAGACTTTTAATAGCAAATTCAATTCCAAAACAAAAGTTTTATTTTATAAGGCAAACAATTTTTTTTACAATGGCCTGGTTCATATAAAAAAAATTTGTTTGGACATTGGTGTTAATTTATTGATGAACTCCAGAAATTTTTTCTCTTTATAGCAATGAATGTATTTCAAATTGATTCCAATAACCCCTCCTCAGCTGACATTCTTGAAAAGTGTTAGCCAAAACATTATCAGGTGAAGAGGGGTTATTAGAATTAGCTCGAAATGCATTAATTTTAATAAAGACAAAAATACTGGAATTCTCAGTAAATTAAAAAAACAATGTTCATGGATGAATAGGATGAATATTAAAGAAAAGAAACCTAAAATTCAATAAATAACATTTTTGCTAGTTAAAACACTCTTTATGGAGAGTATGATGGATCGTTTATCTTTTAACACTTACGTATATCATATTAAAAAATCTTAGCATGTTAAATTTATAATAACAGTATGGAATCCAATATACTAATCCATCTATATAGAACAATATAGAATCCATCCTTGAATATGTATTATGATAATTGTAGGTTCTGATGATGAACAACAGCCCGAAATTTTCAATTAAAAATTAAAAAATTGAAACTGTCTTGGTACTCTCTTATTAAAAAAATGTATAAAAATATATTTTAAAAAATTGTATATTTTTGTTGGTGCGAAGAATATGTAATTTTGTGACTAGCTACCTACTAACACTGTCATTTGAAAACTTTTGGTTCATCTCCTATCACTATTAATCACTAGGGAGACCGCAGTAGTCGAGTGGTCAATATGAAAGACTCTCAGCTGTAGAACCTGTTGTCATGAGTTCGATTCCTACTGTCACCCTTGGCTCTTTTTTATGCAACCCTTCCCTCAAAAAAAAAATAATACACATCACATATATCAGAAATTATAAATGATAGGGTGAATGTGGAGTTCAATCCTTTTTAAAAAAGATGGTTCCTACTCGCATTAAGTTGTTTCGCAACAATCCAGATTTCGAGCCCTTTAGCTCATCGTCAGGTTGAAACCCTTCAACCTGACGATCATATATATCACGTTCCTTGGCCAATACGCAAAGCCCATTAAGAAAAACTTATGCTTCCAAGGGTTAACATCAGTAAGGTTTTATGTGTTTAAACAAAATGTAATTGAGCGCCACTGGTTTAAATTTGGACATTATCAGCTTAAAGATAGTTTTAATTTGCAAAACAAAACTAAAAACTGAAGAAAGGTAAAAGGACTAAAGAGACATAATACTGACCTGGTGCTATATTATTATACTCTAGAAATGTCAACAATTTTGTGTTTTTTGTTCAAGCAAAAACAGAACATTTTACATGACAAGACAGTTTATTTTATAAAGACAGTAATAATCCATTTTCCTTCAACATGACTTTTTTCAAAAATGGGTTACTTTTCCATCCATACTTTAAGCTTTTCTATGTTTTAGTTCATAGAGCTTAAATATTCTCTTTCTTTCTGTAATAAGCACATCAATTTTGTAGGGTTTACTGTGTCATCGGGGTTCCGAGCACTGCTTCCCATTTTAGGCTTGACTTACATCAGTATTAGAAGGGGGTTCATCTTTCTTTTTGGATTCATCAGGATTCTTTTCAGAATTTTCAGCATTTTTTTTCTCAGCCTGCTTCTTCTTTCTTGATTCTGCCCTTTTTTTCCTTTCCTCTTGTTTTCTTTTTCTTAATTCTTCTTCAAGTTCATCCATATCATTTGCCATTATTATAACTTTCAAGAAAAACATTAATTCCTCATTGACCTCAGGATCATCACGGCATAGCATTTTCTTTAAAAACAACGATGATTCTTTTTCTCGTTTTCTTTTCTTTTTCTTTTCTTTAATCTTCTTTCTGTCAGTTTTGCAATGATCGCATTGACACTTTGGTTTCACCTTCTTTTTATGCTCCCTTAAAAAGACATCAAAAACTCCTTCCTCTTGGCCATCGCCTTTTTTTTGATCTTCTTCACCTTCTTCTTCTGTACCGGGGATCTTGTTACTTTTTGGGCAGTAGCCAGGAAGACATTTCAGTTTACCACTGGCCCATGGCAATCTAAAACAAAATGTGAGGATTGGTTTCAAAAAAATATAATTAAAATTTTTATTCCTAATAATAATATTTAAAAATATACTAACGCACATCTTTTTCAACTACATTTAATTGAAATTGTAACAAACATAACTTTTTATAATGATTTAATTTCTTTTAACTTTCTAATATTTAAAATATTTCAATGTCTTATTAAAGAAATACTTAAACGGCCATAAATATTTTTTATGTGCTGAAATATATATTATATACTTTGATTACATTTTGATCTTCAAGATGCTTTATATATTATCGACAACCTTTAGCTGAAGACAGTTTGTTTGATATGTTCATTTTTGGAAAACTAATAACAACCAATTTTATTTTTACATGTGAAATTTTTATTTAAATTTGGTAAAAAACAGCATAAATGTACCAAAAAAAAGTAATGCTATTACACAAATGGAAATCATTATTACATAGTCAAAGGTTGTTTTAAAGAAACATCATAGGATTATCAAATCATTTTATGGCATATTGACTTTGCTTAAAATAGTTCATTTAAATTTATTTATTTTCTTATTATGTAGTATCAGTGTCAGCCTAATGTATGTAAATATGTCAGTGAATTGCAGTGTTATCACTGAAATAAAAATTATTCAAATGCATTAAATTTATTTGAAATTTTTATGAGCCTCTATTAAATTGCCATTATTTTCATGAATTAATTTTTAAATTATTACATTTGTTTTATATGCCAATCGCTGTTGTTCTTGCCAGCCAGAACTTTTTCTATAGGCACCTTGGTAATTTCTTTAACTTCTATTAGAATGTAGCAAATAATCACTGAGAAGACTGTGGGCCACATCATTGTTTTTTACTTTGAGGTTTTAGATTCTACTTTTTCATTATATATTTTTTGCTTGCTTTCAATTATTATTTTTTATCTTTGGATTTCCTCTTCTCTTTTTTAATTTGTTCAGTTGGTTTAGTTGGTTCACTTGGTGTAGTTGGTTCACTTGGTTTAGTTGGTTCACTTGGTTTAGTTGTTTCAATTGGTTTAGATGGTTCTCTCGCTTTAGATGGTTCTCTTGATTTAGTTGGCTCACTTAGTTTAGATGGTTCTCTCGCTTTAGATGGTTCTCTCGCTTTAGATGGTTCTCTTGATTTAGTTGGTTCACTTGGTTTAGATGGTTCTCTTGATTTAGATGGTTCACTCGATTTAATTGGCTCAGGTTCATCTGTTTTCTCATTTTCATTGTCTCCTCTCTCTCCATCCATTGAATCATCTTCCTCTTTTCTAGGTTCCAGACCGTTTCTTTCGCGGAAACGAACATCGGCGAGATCATCTCCAGCCGTCATCACACATCTCCAGAAAAACTCTATTTCAGAAAGTAAAATGTTGTCTTCTACATCTATCTTTTTCTTCTTCTTTTTTTTCGCCATCTTTTCTTTTGCCATCTTTTCTTTCTTTTTTAATTCTTTGGCTTTTTCTTTTGCCTCCCTTTCTTTCCATTGCTTTCTATTGAGGCAATAACCAGGAAGACATTTTAGTTTTGCAGAGGCCCAAGGAAGCCTAAAAATTTAACATTCTTTTTGGTTATTTGGCAAATTGTGTTGTTTTTAAAAACTAATTTTTTAATTTAATGAAAGCTGAATTAATACAAAGAAAATGTTTTCAGATTTTACTCCCACTTTAATTACATTTAAATTCTTCTTTTTTCAATTTATGATTTTACAGTTCTAACAATATCAAATTCAGATAAGACAAATCAAGATTTATTTTTAATTGTGTCACTCTCATTTCTTTTTCATAATAAATCAATTATTCATTACAATTGATATTAATATATTTACAATTGCTTCTAGAATATTTATTAATATAAATCTGATCTAGAAAAATATACAAATTAGTTATTTACATTATTTTGTATTGTCAAGGTGTTATTTTCTACTGGTTAGTTAATTTACTCCAATTTATTTTTAAATTTATTGAAATATTATATATTTCATATCATTAATGAATTAATTTCTGGTTTTTCTAAATGTAAAATAAGTTAACTCTATTTTTTTTTTTTTTAACTTATTGAGACATTAATATTAAAATTGCTATTTTTAGCTAGTTAAAAATGATTTGAAAATGCCATATGGTTGTAACATAAAAATATTATTGTATAGGTAATACAAAACTAATAGTTGAACTCTTATTTAATTTAGTATATCATTTTCAAACTAAGAAAACCCTTTTGTATTGTTGTCCATTTAACAAAAACAAAAAAAATTAAATTGTATCTCAGATTTTTTTATTCATGGTACTTTATGGGCAAAAGGGGCAGTGAAGCTTTTGTTTATTATGTGGTTATTAGTGTAAAACAAGTATCAGCATATCAGCCAGATGATGCTTTGGCATTTAGTAATTAGCTGTGGCAATTTCCATTTGAGTGAGATCATTGACTTGTTTCATCAAAGACACTCACTTCTTGGGAGTGTGGGTTAATCGTAATCGATCTATCAGCCTTGTTTCATTTCATCACTTTGGCATCTTCAGCCGAGGATCTGCACAAAAAGATTTTTCCAAGACTAAATCAAGCATGGAATTTTTTTTACGAGACAGGAAATAATTGACAAAATAATAAAGCCCAATCACTGAAGATGGCAAAATTTTCAACCATCTGATAGACAAAACTAGCAAGCAAACTAGGCAGGTGGTATCCGAAAAATAAAACCAGTTGAAAACTAAGGTTTGTCATCTTGTAGATCTCATCAAAACATCTTTGTGATTTCTTAAAAAGAAACATATGGGAGTACAGCCCGTTGTAATTTATCATTGAACATGTATTTATGTTTTGTTATCTATAAATTTAAGATTCATTCTACATTATTAGCTTTATATAAGACAATAATTAAAAATCTCCACCTAACTTTTGGTTTGTATTAAGTTACTAAAGTTTGCTGTCTTTTTATTTCTCCTTTTCATGAAAATATAATGAAAAAGATCATTTAAAGATAATTTTAATGTTATAATTTTAACAATCAACAGGTAAAAGCCTCTAGGATTGTAATAGAATATATTACTTATAATCAATTAAACATTGCAAACAACTAGCTCTTTAACTCAGAAAAAATTAAACATAATGAAGACCACTTTTAAACAAATCTACCTTTTAAAGTTTGAATTTGTAAAAGTATTTACCCTTTCGGATAATAAGATGGATCTGAAGGTTCATTGCAGAAACTGTGCGGACAAGGTAATTTTATTTTTTCTGCTTTACTTGCCATTTTTCCTTTTTTTCCTCCTTCAGCATCGGTAGCAGGCTAGAAAAATATTAATTTTGGTTTAGAAACAGCAACAGTTAATAAAAATAGTAAAGAATATATGTTTCTCCTTACATCATTTTTTTTCTGCCGCGAGGGCATTTCCTTTTGTGGCATTAAACTTTTGCTCTTATACAATCATCAACCTAACATAAAATAAATCTTAATTTAAAGTTTGTTTATTGTTCGAGTAATACAGGAAAATACGATTATAGAGCGATCGCTGACAGACTCACAAGTGAATATATTGCAAATTCTTTACTATCCTTTACACTACATTGGTAATACAACTTACCTACACGATTGTCTTTGTGGCTTTTCTGTCCGGCCATGCTATTTATGAATTTTTAATTTAAACTTGCATACATTTTTCCCATGAACTTGCACCTTGCATTCTTGTATCACTTACATGTGTAATCTACATATTTATCAATTAAACAACTGGTTCACAACTGTTAAAATTAAGAAAAACATGAAACAGACTAAAAGGTATTTTTTTACATTTAAAAAATATAAGTTTCAAATTTATTGAGGGTACTTTATATAATCCCTTTGCGTGCATAGAAAATATATGTCCGTGCTACATCTTTGATTTGGAATTTTTTTGAAAAGTATGATAACTTTAAATCATTGTCCGTTACCGATGCAATAACCATAAAAAATAAATGTTTATAGACAATTTGGGTAAAATAATGTATAAATAATAGAATATAAAAAATTGCTGTGGAGAGAAATTGTTTATTTAATTTAAAGTAGTATTTTATTATTTTTCATTGTTTGCTTCGCTGCTATTAGAGTCAGACCAACTTATGTCACTTGAATTTTTTAACTGCTGTACAATCTCACCCACTCTTTTCTTCAAGTCAATATCATAATCACCAGCTAAAGATGCCATTTGAGAAAGAAAAACAAGCTCCTTTTGTGTAGCACTGTCTTCATCCATTAATGTTTTTATGAATTTTGCCTTCTTTTTCTTTTTCACTTTAGCACCGATATCACTTTTTTTGCGTGCTATGTTGCAACCATTTTCATCATATTTACAATAACCAGGCAAACATTTTAGTTTACCTGAGGCCCAAGGCAGTCTAAAAAGTGTCAAAAAGAAAAATATGACTAGTTACACTTTAGTTAAAATCCTTAAATCTTTTATTAAAATAGTGTTTAATTTACCTTTATAATCATATTTTTATAAAATATATATAATTCAAATGTGTTTAATAGAAAACATACCCAATTGGATAACTTGAAGGATTTGAATATTTATAACAGTAGCTATGAGTTCTACAGGCTTTTACTTTATTTTCCTCTTCTTCACCCTCATCTGTAATTGTTTGTTGGCTGTTTGAATTTTTCTTATCCATGAGTCTGCTGGCAGATGAAGAAAAAAGTTGTTTAAGCAATCATATACATTTATTGGTTGGGGTCATATAACACTACTATATTCAAAATGATAATATAATAACAAATTTTTTTTTTTAATTGTACTTCATTTTTTGGTATGCCTGTTTTATTCGACTACATACAGGTATCTTTACCTAGTTTTTCTTTTGTATTTTAATAAAATATTGAATATTTCAGAAATAATAAAAGTTTCTGTTTAACTTTTTTTTTATAAGCAACAAATTGAGGGACTGTGATGGCTGAGTAGTTAAGCCGATTCGTATTTGCCTCCTAGTAGTCCTGTATTTGGCATAGCCCATGTATGTTTTAATTATAATATTAAAAATGTAAAGTTGTTTGTCCTTGTCCATGGCGCCCACGAGTAGTTAACCCCTCCTTTATAACAGGAATTACCTTTTTTTTAAGCAGCGAATTTATCACACAATTTTATAACTAAAAATATTCGTTTATACAAACTCCTTCAAATAGCTGAACAAATGCATGTACTTTAAATTGTGAAATATTGCATTGAAGTCTGTGAGTGGCGAACCTGTAGTTTTATCATCCTGGTCTGCATACTCTCACTGGTTTTATCTATCATACGTTTCTATATTACCAACTTCAGCGGTACAAAAAGCCTGCTAGACAAAAACAGCTAGAGTGCCAAAGTATTAGATTGTGAAATTATTCAGTTTTGTTTGTACCCCTCACATGGGCAGGCGTTAACTGATCCTTTTTAGCTTTTATCAAAATAAAAAAATATTTGGATCAAGAAACAGATGACCAACAAATATTACAACAGTATAAAATGTGTATTACATTCATTTGGAGCTCTAAAGATCCCTTACCTCATCCTCTATTTTGTCAATTTCCCCCAGCAATTTGTCATTTTTTTATTTTTCTAAATAACACATATCATCTATTCCCATGTGGAAACAAGAATAATATGGAAATTATTTAATAAACATGTGAATTTTTTAAGGCTAATAATATTTACCGATTAATCTGATTATCAGCATCCAAGTTTTTAAACAAAGATACGCATACATACACACTTATAAAAATAATGTGGGTAAAAAGTGCATCGGGGGCCATAACGGTTTAGGTGTTGACACGGCGCTCATCACTGTAAGGCAAAGGTCCAGAGTCCCGGGTTCAAATGCAGCAGCCCTGCATTTGAACCCGACATACAAATGGGCTTCTTTTCAAAAACATCGGCACCCTGAGGGTTCATATAGTTGAAGTTGAGGGGTAGTTGAAATATCCTCATTTAGAAAAAAAAATATGGAAAAGGGATACAATTTATTTGATTTATTTTTATAAAAAACAAATTAAAAAATGGTGAAACAGTTTAAAATAATTTATTTTTACTTACAATATAAAATAGATTAAACTATTTTCTTCCTTAAGCAATTGTCAGAAGTTAGGTGATGAACATTACAACGCAAAAAAAATTCCTATAACAGTAGTGCCTAGAATTCATATTATGAAAATGTTCATTTACAAATTAAAATATAAATGATAGTTGAAACAAAAATGTCACAACGCTACTTAGTAATAATTATGTTTCACTTTAGGTGAACGATAATTTATGGTGTATTGAGCATTTTATTTTTATTAAAATTTATCACAAAAATGAAAGGCAGTTTTGTATATTGTTTTTTTACAACAAAAAAGTAGTTTTTAAATGTTTACTTATAAAAACAATTCCCTACAAAAAAAAGGATAATAATTTACAATAGATAAAAAAACTATTTATAAGGGCAATTGGCACTTGAAAAGTTGTTAAACAAATGTGCATTGCATTGAATGTATTGTTTTACGGCATTTCAAAGCAATAAGCATACAATAATAATAACAATAATAATAATAAAAAAATTGAAACGTTAGCAGACTATGTTGCTTTAAAATAATTGCTATAAATCACAACAAATAGGTTGTACAAAACCATTGCACTACCATCATAGGACACAATTTATGACTGATTTCACTAGTTAACAATGTTTTTTAAACACAAGGAAAAATAAAAGAATAAAAATTTATTATAAAACAAATACTTGAATCAGTGTCAATCTAATTGACTTATATATTATTGATAATTCTGCATCTTTCCTTTTATAACAGTTTTTATCCATATATATATACACATAAAAATATAAAAGCCTTCTCATATTTATTCAATTATATTGTTACAAGAAAAAAATTTAAATAACAATGTTAGTCATGAATAACATATTCTATTCAGATACAACCAAAATAATGTTTATATTTTATAAATGTTTTTCCAACTAGGTTAATAAAGCACTTTTTTGGGGGATGTATATAACATTTGGACGGTATAAGATACAGAATATGTCATGGGTCATAATTCTAAAGGTCGAAAATATTGCCGACACCACATCGCAGCCAGTGTTAACGGTTGATCACTCCTCAAATACAAATTGGGATCTTTCTCTATAACTTTCTCATAAGCAGCCTTATAATCTTTATCAAAATAAACTAGAAAAAAAGTATTAGTGATGGGTGTTCTCACAAGCAATATATTTATATTACCTTGGTCAATGTTTTCTTTTCCTATAGCAGTGATACCTAAAAATAATATTTCCCTATATAAAGAATGACCTCGGCCTTTTAATTTCTTTCTTTCCACAGCCAGAAACTCAAGAGGTTTAATAATATTGCAGTATTGCAACCAATGAAGTATACTGAAACATTAACAAAAATTATTTAGTAGTTTTGGGATAAAAAGTTATTTATTATTTGCACAATAAGATTAAAAGTTAACACATTCATTATGGGAATCGTTGTGGAACAATGCAATAAACCTTTCCTCATGTAAAAACGTTTCAGAACATTGAACATTCAAGGCTTGTTGTGGGGGGGGAGTATTTTTTTTAAATTGACTCTCTTTCACAGGAGTTTAGCATTTCTTTGTCAATGTTACTGTGAAGACTGTTTTTTAATGATTATTCAGAAATCGTGAGATGCGGTCTGTAGGTTTCAGAAAAACATTTTCTTTATCGTGCCAACGTTTCGATCTTTATTGAGATCATCTTCAGGACCTGGGATTTATAAACATTGTTTAAANAGAAAAACATTTTCTTTATCGTGCCAACGTTTCGATCTTTATTGAGATCATCTTCAGGACCTGGGATTTACAAACATTGTTTAAATTTAACAAATACATGTAGGATGTGGAAAAAAGTGAATTTATACAATGCAAAAAATTTATTTTTTATATTCAATCAGAGTATTTCTACTCACTCAGTGTTTGTTTTCTGCGTAAGTGTGCCATTATTGCGTGTCGTGTTGAGAGTGCCAGTGAGATATTGCTGTATTATGTTGGATTTTGAAAGGGTGGGGAAGGAAGTCGGTATAGAAAGACGTTTTTGTATAAGGAGTCGGACCAGACCGCATCTCACGATTTCTGAATAATCATCGACTAACGGTCACTAATCACCACACATTTCTACCGTTTTTTAATTTGACCTGTTGGAAATTTTTTCCCGATAATAATTTTTCTTGATGGTACATCATTTGGTTTTTTTTTTAAATTCTTCATTTAATGTATAATTGAGAAAAGCACGTAAGAGGAATTTCTTTGTTCGTCTTTTTTGACTTATTGCTCCCTTGTGATTTTATGTTTGGTAAATTTTTTTATTAATCGTAAACTGTTAAGTATTCTGTAAATAATTTTTAATAAAATATGGAAAAAATTACTGAATTTGTAAATAGATGTAATTTTGTTTTTAGCAGACCTTCAGAATACATACTACCTCCTCACTATATCTTTTAAATTTATTAAGGGTCAGTAAGTGGAAATGTACAATTGTCAATTTTTTCATAACATATGGGCGGGCTACAGTAAAATATACTGCTGGTTTACCTAATCTGACCTTCTCTATATACGGTCAGTCTTTAAATACTGTATAAAATTGTTCCATTTCTGAAGTGACTTTACAAATCCATGCCATAAAGAATGTGTTAGGACTTAGTACACCTTATCCAATATTGGTATAGTGCACAATAAGACTTTACCTTTGTAAATCTTTGGCTGAAACCCTGGTCTGATCTGTTACCAATGCGCTGACAAGAGAACTATGGTCATCATTGACATTCCATGATAAATACATCGGCGCGCCAACCTAAAATAAAAAAATCTTTTAAAAATAAAGCAAATGGTATAATAATTGAATGGATTTCATCATTCAAAATTTAAAAAATACCATAAATTTATATCTAACCTCATCATTTAATCTATGATTATGCCACATCGTAGAAATAAGTACATTAGAGGAGTTGGCATTTTCCCACGATGGATGTGGATCTGAAATTGTAGCGTTGCTTCCTAAAGCTAAACCCGGAAAATGAGAATCCATATTTATCCTAGTGAACATCCAAACCTAAAACATTCATTGTTATTAAAATAAAAAACAAAAAAGATAGTAACAAAAATATCTCAATAATAAAAACAAGAACAGACCATGTTCCAATAAATAATGGGGTGCTCATCGACAAACTTTGGTTGAATGAGGGCTGCGTCACCCTCAGCAGCTAAAATCGATTCAAATTCTTTTCGGAGGACTAGTGGATTAAGGTAAGGCACTGTTATTGGATCACAAGTCTTTGGTTGGACACCATCGTTCACAAAGCCACTGTCAGAGACTAACGAAGTCTGGCTGGTCCCAAGAGAAATTGAAGAGATCTTCCTTTCTTTGACTAATGTTGGCATTGGTGAATTTCTATAATCGACGACAGAAACTGACAACAATGGTACTGTTGCCTTATCACAGAATTGACATCTAAAAAAAATTACATTGTTTAAATTGTTAAAAAAATTTAAATGGTAGTATATGACAATACGAACTTAGTATTCAAATTGGAATCTTCAGGTATCCAGCCTGCCATGATTTCTTCGTCGTATAAGACAGTAGAACAATTGTGGCACTTTGAACAAGTTGTCATTGTTATCTGTAAAGCAACTGGAATACTAGGATCTCTTTGGAATTTAGGATATAGACATTGCCGATTAGCCCACTTGTCAATTACTTCAAAAACTGCAAAGAAAAACGAGCGATTTTTAATTTAATTCTTTTATTTTCTTGGTAGTTTTTATACGAACCTGATGACTCATTACCAAGATTAACAGAACTGCCTTTTCTGCTACCTTCTGTGAGCCATTCGGTGAAGTTGTTACCACTCAACTGACCACGATTCTGAGGCGAATCCATAGATATTTTTCTTCGGCTCGCTGAGTATTCTTCTCCATACTCACTCTCATCTTCTAAAAGACAAGCATCCCTTTCCAGCGTCCCCCAGCTTTTTGAAAATAAAAACATGCTGCATTGTTTTATGCATTCTCATTTTTAAAGATTAAAACCGAGCAATAAAAACATACTGATTTGCAGATTTGACAGGAGTCGTATTCGCTGAAATAGCACCTTTAATTTCATCGATTTTCTTTGCCACAGAAGTGGCCGCTGATTTAAGGCTGCTAAGTCCACCCATAATTAGCTCATTGGATTTTTTTGATGTTAAACTTGGACTAAAACAGTGCATACATAAATTTTAAATAAATGTCAAGTTTTTATCCTCACAAGTTCAAACTTATGATAAAATAAAATGCATTAAAAATACAAAGAACAAATTGAATTTATGAAAAAATTCTAAATCTAGGACATTTTTAAAAAATACTTGTTATGCTACAAATCATTCCACTTCTAAAAAGGACTAAACGTGAACAGTGAAATTATTACATTCCAAAAAAGGTTTAAGCAGCAACACAATTGATTTTTTTCATATTCCGCCCCTGGTTTGTTTGGCTCATTTCCGCTATTTTTGATAAGTTTTTGAGAATAAATAGTTCATGGGATTAACCAGAACTCAATTAAATTGACAAGTCATAGAAAAAGAACATTATGAAGTTAATTGATGGAATAAAAAAAAAATCATTAGCAAAGATTTTAATTTTTATAACTTTTTCAAAGGATTTCATTAAAAATTGGTCAACAAATTATTTAATAAATTTATTATATGCATGTGATTATTTTATCATTGGTTATTTATTTTAATACATTCATATAAACAGTCTTCATTTTTTAATGTATAGAAAATAATTTATGATTTTCTTTTTTAATAATATACATTCAAAAAAATTAGTAGTAAAGAAAGAAAACAAAAATCAGTGCAGTGTATGGCGAAGCTGCTGTTGGTGAGCAGATTTGCTGAAGTCGTTTTCTTATCAGATTGACTTAATGTTAAATAAAACCCCAATGTCAAGTGGCAAGATATAAATAAATAAAAAATGAATTAAGTTAAATTAAACAAGTGTTCATATTTACAGAATTTGTTTCCCGTTATGTCTTGAAATTTTATTCATTGATATTATTTTATATTATGTTGAATTAATTTGTAAACTTTTATTAATTATTCTATTTAAAGGTGTTTTATTTTAAACATGGAAGTTTCAAGTTTGTTTTCTAATATTCAATATTATTATTATTTTTTTATTTTAGTTTTTTTTTGGGTTTCTTTTAATAAAAATTACTTTGATGTATTTCTGGTAATGTGTCATTACGGGAGAAAATATAGTCGCTAAAACATTAGGTCTGCAAATTTCGTAAGAATATTCTCCAATCGCAAAGTGTGCGAAGGTGGTTCGAATAATTTCCAAGTGGGCAAAGTTCAAGGCAAACGCCAGAACAGTGGGGCTAATGAGGCCAATCATCAACGTCAAACAAACTAGGTTTGTCACAGCGTGAATAATCATTTACACAAGAGAGAGAGAAACGAGGATGGTAATAAAACGTTTTCTTCAAAATAGAAGAGATGAACATTTCATGAAAATAATGGTTACATGTGTCAAAAATGTGGTTTACTTGGGCAATCTTAATACATCAGGATCTCAAAGGTCAAAGATAAAGATAATGTGAACAAAAAGATCTTTTGAATTATTATATTCAAATCAAATTATATAGGGTGTGTGAAAAAGGTTTTTTTTTTTTTTTTTTTTCAAATTTTGACTTTCACCTTTATAAATGTGATTTATTTCCTTCTAGTCCTGTTAGCTCAACAGTAGTAGTAGCCCTATTGAAAGAGATTATTAAAAAAGGAGTAATTGATCACATAAGTTGATCTAGAATAAACAGCGTACAACATGGAAGCTGATAAAATTCATTTGTGGCAGTCCTTCCTATAATTGGGCATAGAGCGGCAGGTGCCTGTTGAAATTTATGTGGAATTTGGGGTGATAACGTAATAATTAACACATGTGTTAACAGTTGTTCTGGTGTTTTCATAATGAAGAGACAAATCAAAAACCAACATCATAGTGGAAGGTCTAACAAGTTTAAAGCCACAATTTATTTGTGACATTGGAGTATGAGAATAATTAACTGTAGCAGAGCTAGTAAAAATAATTCAGTGACATCACTTGTTCAATTCCATACCTGAATAAGAATAAATTGGAAGGGCTTATTTACTATTTCGTCACTGGGGATAAGAAGTGGGCCGCCTTCGAAGTCAAGAGTAGGATAGACTCTAATGTCTGGTGTGTTATTTGAGGAATAATTTATTGGGAGCTATTATAAACCACATCTTTAGATCAGAGATATATTGCACCCAACTAGCCAGTCTTGGGAAGGAAAAATATCCAGCCCTGGTGAATCGACCATGACCTCACTCAGAGTAGAAACACTTATGTTAGGATGATTAAGTTGCCCCATCCTCTATTCTCTCCAGACCTTTGCCCATCTAATTTTTACTTCTGCTCCCTAGACAATCATTTAAAAGGTACGGAATTTTTGAATGAAAACTCCCTGAAAATCAGACTTAAAGATTTCTCATCTAAGTCAATCAAATAAGGGCATCGGTGGCCACAACGATTTAGGCATTGATACGGCGCTCATTACTGTAAGGTAAAGGTCCCGGGTTCGAATCCAGCGGCCCTGCATTCGAATCCGACATTCAATCAAACTATTACAAAAAGGGGATGCTACCAGAATGTTGTCAGTATGTTATAGAAAATGAAGGAAATTATGTTTTGGATTAAAAAAAAATAAATGTATATTTTTAAAGTTTCATTTTTTCCCTGAAAATCTGAAAAACTTTGCACACACCCAATCAGCTGTAAGTTTGTTCCATAAGGTTCTGTCAACTTTGAACTCTATTTGAAACTACAATAACCTTATGTACGAGGTTTTGAAAAAGTAACATGCTCTGGTGAGTGGAGTGTTTTTTTTTTTTTGTTTTTTTTAATAAACTTGGATGCAATACAAGGCATAAACTATCGATGAGTGGAACTGCTTCTACCAAATTCACCCATCCTGCCCTTGATTTTTCAGGCTACATTTGAGGAAGGGCCCACCTTCCAAGGGAAAATTTAAAACTTTACAAAACTGATCAGCAATGTAGGGCTGTATTTCCATGATTGAAAATGAAGATAAATTTAATAGTTTTTATTATTTTTTACTTAACTATGGTGATTGTTTTTCACTTACCCTTATTTTGCTAAATAAAGTGCTATTATTTAAAAAATAAAGTTTAAAAATGCGGCATTTTAATAAGAAAAAAAGTTTTCTCAAAAGTAACTAAAATTTAATACATAGAGGTAGGGGATAATAAATGCAGCATGCTATTAATGCGATAAAAATGGTTGGATATGACTATAATTGGATTCATGCCATTACCCTTGAAATAATAAACACATTAAACTTAAAAACATTTTCACTTGTTAAATCAACTGTCACACATATAATATTAAAAATGATCGATACTCAAGATTTTCCAAATACAAAATAACCAACAGTTTTATTAAATTCAAATTTCATATCTTGCAACTATGATTAAGAACAAATATATAAAACTGTAAATAAATGTGATTCTACCTGAGACTTGTTATAGCATTCTCAATCATCTGAGTATTGATCCTATCTGCAGCTTTGCGAAGACTAAATCGTGATGGTGAATAACGGCTGTGGATCATAACACACACACTATCAAGCACTACTTTTTCATGATTGAAAATTTAAAATAAAATAAAATAAATTAAAACTGGAAAATAAAAGTGTAATTTAATAGAGTGCAAGAAAAACAGTTTTTTTAATAAAATTGTTAGAAAAGTGAATTCAAACAAGAATTCTTAATGAGATTTGAAATTACATTTTAGTAATTAGAATAACATAGCATTCATTCTTGACGATAAAAATTAAAATTATTACAAAACTTAAGTTTGTAACAGCAAGGAAGCTACATAAAAACAACTAGATATAATTACAAACCCATTGTGTAATTAATATTGAGGCATGCATGCTAAAACAAACTCACGTGAATGGTAGCTTGAAACTTCCAATTGAGGGTTGCTGGTTTGGATTTTCGCCCATCGAATTATTAATAGGCATTGTAGAAGATCGGTGCATCGACTTGTTTCTGACACCTGTTTCATACTCCTCGTCTGATTCCTCATTGGTGAATGTCGCACTTCTCACGACCGAATTGTAATCCCCTAGTAGTCTTCTTTCAAATAATAAAGGAGCACCTGTGTGATCTAACTCAATTTCTGACGGAACCCTCGAGACAGTCTTCTTCTCTTCTTCTTCTTCTTCCTCCTGTTCAGAACCCTCATTAAGGAGTGCTCCTAAAGGATCGTTTTCAGTTACAGGTGTCCTAGATGGACTCTTGATCGGTGATTTGCTGTCACTGCATTGATTTTCATTGAGTTCAGATACTATATTACTGGTTGAACTATGTCTTTCAGGTTTGTACTTATTATTCATTCCAAAAGAGTTATTTAATTTATTCCTCTTTGGTGTACTTATATTGTATATATCTTCATAACTACCTCCAGCACCACTACCTAAAAATAACAATAAATAAAATTAACTTACTTGGAATATATATTTTTTTTTATTAGATGCAGTTTTAGCAGCTTGATTGTTTTAAAGACATTACTCTGCTTATTCTTGTTGAAAAAGTAAGATAGAATATTAGACTGTAAAATTTTTAATGCAGGTCAATAGTTTGTAAGCAATTTTTTACTTTTTTTTTTTTTTAAATGCTAGGCTGTAAATATGACGGACACACCAATATATACAAAAAGTTTCCATGCAAACAGAGCTCATCAGGTTAGGGTCTTCATAAATTTTTGCCTCAACTGGATGGGCTTTTGTGCCCCTAAACTTGAGAATCATTGACATTGGGACAGGGGGAAGCTCCCAGGAATGTTGGGCGTGGTACAGACAAGTACCAAGAAGGACATTGATTGTCTGACCGAAAGAATTTGCTTTTCCTTCCTTCCACCCTTGTTTTGAGACAAATATAAAAAGGAATACCAAATCAACTGAATACAAAGATCCCAAGACCAGGGAGAGTCAAAACCTGAGGAAAGGGCAGAGACTAGTGGAAACAAAACCAAGTAGAGTTGACAAGGAAAGACCTGGAATCCAAGAGGGTGAAAGGTGTGGACAAGTGACATCTGTGATGATAAAGCTCACCCCTAGAGTAAGAGTTGTGGCTGACATATCTATTTGATTAATATAATTATTGAAACAATCCAGACGTTTCACAATACGATAATATCCAACGCAACGCCACGTGACACGATGCATTGTCTCGTTTTGGTAGGTTGTGCACATCTGTTCGACGTAAAGCGCACCCCACGTACAGTCATACAGCGTGTATCACAATTGCAACACCTCTTTTGTTCTTAATACATTATTTTGAGAAAAACCATGTAATAAGTTGTTAGTTACATTTTATGAGCACAACCATGTAATAAATTGTTAGTTAAATTTAATTGTTTTAAATAAAGTTATTCCAGTGTTTTGTTAAACTTTCTGCCTAATCATCATAATTAAATAATTTTATAAAAACTCATGAATTTTTGATCTCATTTAATTTGGTTTACATTAAAATAATCATGTTATAATTAATATAACAACAAAATTCGTATACATAGTTTCAAACAAACTACAAAAAATATGAATGTCCAGTTCTGATGCTACTTGACAAAAATGGCGTAATTTTATGAGCAAAAACATGTAATAAATTGTTAGTTTAATTTTATGAACAAACCTGTGTAATAAATTGATAGTTAAATTTTACGAGCAAAACTGTGAAATAAATTGTTAGTTAAATTTTATGAACAAAACTGTGTAACAAATTTTAGTTAAATTTTATGAGGAAAACCATGTAATAAATTGTTATTTAAATTTTATGAGCAAAACCATGTAATAAATTGTTATTTAAATTTTAAGAACAAAACCATGTAATAAATTGTTATTTAAATTTTATGAGCAAAACCATGTAATAAATTGTTATTTAAATTTACCATGTAATAAATTGTTATTTAAATTTTATGAGCAAAACCATGTAATAAATTGTTATTTAAATTTTAAGAACAAAACCATGTAATAAATTGTTAGTTTAATTTTATGAACAAACCTGTGTAATAAATTGGTAGTTAAATTTTATGAACAAAACTATGAAATAAATTGTTAGTTAAATTTTGTGAATAAAACTGTTACAAATTTTAGTTAAATTTTATGAGGAAAACCATGTACTAAATTGTTATTTAAATTTTAAGAACAAAACCATGTAATTAATTGTTAGTTAAATTTTATGAGCAAAACTATGAAATAAATTGTTGTTAAATTTTGTGAGCAGAACTATGTAATAAATTGTTTTTTAAATTTTGTGAGCAAAACTATGTAATAAATTGTAAGTTAAATTTTGTGAGAAAAACCATGTAATAAATTGTTATTTAAATTTTATGAGCAAAACTGTAAAATAAATTGTAAGTTAAATTTTGTGAGCAAAACTATGTAATAAATTTTAGTTAAATTTTATGAGCAAAACTATGAAATAAATTGTTAGTTAAATTTTATGAGCAAAACTGTAAAATAAATTGTAAGTTAAATTTTGTGAGCAAAACTATGTAATAAATTGTTTTTTAAATTTTATGAGCAAAACCATGTAATAAATTGTTGTTAAATTCATTCTATCAATAAATGGTATTACGGTGTATTGATAAATTTCCTGCCAAACTATTAGATTTTTTTTTTAAATAAACACTAATGTATTTTTGATCTCGCTTAATTGGGTTTATATTAAAATAAGTATGTAATTAATGTAACGACAATTATATATATAATTGAAAATAAAAATGGGTTTTGTCTTCGACTGTACTCGATGCTACTTGACGAAAATCTGGGGGTAGCGAGTAGGGTAGTGTTGCGTGGCATCAGGCAGATGTGCATGGGAAATTGGACATTGGATTTGCATCGGGTGGCTTCGGTCACATCCACTTAAATGCTTAAGAATCTTATATAAATCTGATTTTTGCATTTTTTGATCCTTACCTTCCTTCTACGCAAAAAATACATAACACATGCTAAATGTCTTAATAAAACAGATAAGGAGCATTTACACCATTTACAGTATGAATCAGATAACCAAACATTAAAATTACAAATGACTTTTACAGTACAAAACCCGGCTGCTTTCAGATCATGGATACTTATTTGAATATATATTTTACACATAAATAAAAGGGCAGATTGATAACATTACCTGGATCATCAAGAAACAGATTCACCTTCACAGGTTTCTTAATTTCAAAGGTTTATGAAAATATACTGGGGGCAAGATTTTTGTTTTACCTGTAGATCCCAAATTTTCAGTTGAAGATTCATAACTGTCAGACGTGACTTGATCTTTGAATTTTCTAAGATTTAGACTACCTCGCCTTCCGAAAAGAGACTTTGACCACGGTTTCCCATGGCCTTGTAGCATCTTTGGTTTTTCCTTCAACGAATCCCTCGAAGAGCTGAGCGGAAGCGAGTCAAGCTTTAACGTATGAAGTTTAGCCAAAATCCCTGCATCATTAGCAAAACTCTCTGATCTAAACAGATTTTTAAAATCAATTAAAGGTAAGTTTAAAAAACAATTAAAAACATTTCCAACCTTGTCAGGATTTTATATGAATTTTTATTTATTGTAGAAATTGGCGGGCTTGTAGGAGGTGGTTGCCTTAACGGATTATTGAATTCTGTACAAGAACCACTGCGATATCTTCTTTTATTTGAACTAACCAGTCCATTTGGAGAAGTTACGACATTAAATTGAGTCAAGTCTAACTCTTCTTCTTTTAAAGGACCACCTGCACCAGTTATCAACAACCCAGCACTGCTTTCAACTAATGTTCGCAAATAAATGTTTTAATTTATTATAATAATAAACATTTTTAAAAAATTTGAACAATTGACTAACATGTATGCTGTTTAAAGTTGGTAGATTGATTCAACAGAGGTAATCCTGTTGGACGTACGATACTACCGACCTTAGATCTAAAGTTATCAAAAGCAACAAAACCTTCACTATTTGCTGCAACTTGGTTATCTGGAAACAAATAAAAATTAATTTTTATCAAAGCACAAAACCAATATTGACCTGATGGTAAAGAACATGCTATAAGCATTAGTAGATAGAAAAATAATAATAAAAAAAGAAGCATTATCTGTTTCAAAACATGCAGTTCATACAGTAAAATTAGTGTGAATGAAATGAAATTTAATGAATTAGCTTATATTTAAAAAATTGTTTCATACAAAATGCAAATTCCTCCATTGATACCACATACCGACTGAGTCACAATGACTATCATTGTCTTCAACTTGTGTCTGTTTGCATGCTTCTGTTTCTTCCACCTCGACAGCTTCTGTAAAATCATTTCCTTCTGGATATAAAATGATTTAAAACTCACCGAGGCCTACTGAAAGATTACGGGTAATGTGACAAATGAGTGTGTTTGTGCACACTAATATTTCTACAGAAGTGAATGAATACTCAAAAACAAAACAAACCTACTTCTACTAGCAAATAACTAAATACAAGTGTAACTACCACCCAAAACCTATAATTTGTAAAAGCAAAGGTTGAAAGATATTGCTCAATAAAATAAAAACAAATTCTTAAATATATAAAGAATTTATCTAACCATTAACTTTCTGGCTTAAACTCCCTGCACTGTCAATAGATGTATGGGATCCACAATTTAACGAAGGATCGAGGAGAGAAAGGTTGTCATCTGCAGCGGTAGAGTGTTTCCTCTTCCCCGCCAATCCTTTTTTAAACAGAGCAGCACACAAAATGACATTTCTAAAATTGTAAAAAATAAAATAAAATAAAATAAAAAATAACAACCGTACACAAATTCATAATGAAACACATACCGCAATTTGTTCCACAACAGCTGACTAGAATTGCTCATTCCTGAGGGCCAAGTCGCTTCGAGCACAGCCCTATTGTAAAATCCGTATGTAATGGCGTTGGGCTGAATGCCCGCTCTTTTCATATGAAATAATAGTTTAACGGCAACAACAGGCAGTCTATACACTCCACACAATTGCATCATTACTCGGAAACAGATCTGTTGAGAAGTCATTTTTTACAAATAAATTATAAACATCAACACAAATCAAACAAAAAGCTTACTTCATCCGAAAGGGTTAATTTGCACTTATGTACTTTTACCATTACATCATAAGCATACTGAAGTATAGCAGGAGGGCTCTGAGCAGATAACACATAGCTTGGAAGATGTATGAACCAAATACTAAAACAGTTAAAAAAATTCATTAAGGATTTGCCCACACGTGCATCATTTTATTTAATTTATTTCAGCAGAATAGCAGGGCAAAATTGTTAATTTAATTATCATATAAACAATTAAAATTGCACATCGGCGAGTTTTTGGGACACCTTTTCATTGATGACAGTTTTCTATGTACATGTGAAAAGTCTTGAGTGAATGTATTTATTAATGTGAAATGATGTGAATGTAGACAGCCATAGCATTAAGCACTTTTACTTAGATTATTTACATTCTTGGTGCATATGGTAATGTAGGAATATCAAGTAATCCTCTATTGGAGTGAAAAATATCTAAATATGATTGACTATGAGAAAGAATGAATGCGAATAAATGTTTAACTTATAATTTGCATTGGGGACAAACAGATTATAACCAGGGAGCCCGATGTCAGTGTCCAGTATCAAAAGGCGATTCTTAAAACCTACCTTGAGAAGAATAAAAATTATTTTTCTTATCACGATTCTCACCTACAACAAGTTGACCATAGACATTGAGCCCAAAGTTGAGGATTGGTGGAACATTTTCTAGCAAGCCGCTGTGCTGCTTTTATTTCATGTTTGGTCCGTCTAGCCATAGGGCTACCAGGGGCAATTCCACTTCCACTGTGACGACTGCTCTTTTTATCTTTGCTAGACGATAACAAATTGTTGAAATGGTTGAGCTGGAGGAGGTTATGATTCAAATTAAATCCCTGGAAAATTGAAGAAAAAAATCAATATATTATCACCAAATTATTCAAATTTTATGCATTTTGTGATTGTCCTTTCTGAAATTATTTTATTAAACCTCATTCTCCCCCAGGTTTACTCACTTGATAAGTATAAATTTGTCCCGTAGGCTCAGGGGGCATTATTATCACAGTCCGTTCACTTTGGTGGCTGTCATCAACTTCTAGTAAATGTACATTTTCATCTTCCTCCACCTGAAGAATTTTGTTTTGCGTGTGAAAAACCTATCACAAATCAAAAATAATAAATTAATTACCTTATCCGTGCACTCATCAAAAAAAGCAAGCCCAGCATCCATATCTGAGACAAAAGATCGCTCCTCAATAAATCTAATGAACATTTGAGTCTTTGTAACATAATTAAAAAACTTGTGGCTCCATTTATCTCTGGATTTTAAAAAACCTGAAATAAAAAAACCAATGTAAAAATTGACAAGAAACACAAAGATAACCAACCAAACCATAAAATCAGTGCAAAGATTAGGTGAAAATAAATACGTTTTAAAAAATCAACGAACCATTTAAATCGAACAAAGAATTTGTATCTGTTGTACCCACAGTAGGAGCCTTGGTGATGGGAAGTAAAAAATTCTTGTAACCTTTTAATATTGTCGCCATAAATTGTAAAAATGCAACTTGTATATCCAATTCTAGTTTTTGCTATAATAAAAAAATACATATTGTATAAGGTAATAAAATTTAAAAAAGTTTCATGCAATATCTCTTTCAAACCTCTTTTCTTTTAAACTGAAACTCCTTATCTATGGATGTAGTATCGACAGGCAAAGGTTCGTGTATAAAATGGGCCAATTGTTTATAAAGGGTTTCCAAAGTTTGCCTTAACACCCGTCCAGGTTTCTTTGGCAACAATTTTATATTTATCTCCCTCTCTCTTTTCTTTTCATCAATCCTGAAATTCAAATTTGACAAGACTTAACAAAATCCATTAATTAGAAATTTAAGACTTACATAGAGACATTGTTAGTGTCTAAATCGATGCAGATGACATCAGGTGGAGGATCGTAAAGATCAAAAAATCTTGAATCGACTCCGATGAGAAAAGGCAGAGGAGCATGCAAAACTTCAGCAAGACCCAACGGGCACAGAGGGATGTAAGGGCACTGCCACTTAAATGGAAATAAAATCTAAAAAAAAAAAAAAGCAACAATTATAAGTCACAATTAAAAGAACAAATTTAAGAATTAAAATGTCGTACCATTGAAACGGCTTCAGCCACGGCAGTTAGAACATCTGGACGAAGTGAATGTACTAATATTTTCTGTTCAGTCAAAGCACAGACTAGGATGAGAAGACAATTGTCAGCTCCTAAATTCATGAGAAGCTGCCGGAATTTGGCTCCACTGATGGATTAAAATTAAGTTGTTTTACATTTAATAAAATATTGTTTTAAATTATATTTACCTTCTTGGAAGAGGGAGTTCTTCTGGCTGAGTTAAAAAAAGTTTATCTGTGGGACTAAGTTCCACTAAAATTCCAGGACCTTGTGGCGAAGGAAATGGTATTTCTTCCATAAAATATAATATGAACCTGAAAAAATTGAAACAATTAAGAAGGGATCATTTTGAAAAATGAAAAAATTAATTACCGTTCAATAGAAACGGCATGAGGACCAGCAGTTGATATGGACATTTCATATAAAAAAATCAAAAAACGTTCAAAAGTGTCAAAAAAAGGCCATCTCGATAATAGGCAAATACACTTATTAACATTATAAGTCCACTCAGTTTCAGGAAACCCTGGTTTACCATCCAACGCCTTCTTTTGCTCATCAGTCAACAACTCTTCAGGATACGATTCGTAAAACATAATAGCCGAACCATAAAGCTTTTCCGCAGCATCAGAAACAGTCAGAACAAAAGTGGAAAAAATTGGATCGGGTTGTTGCGCAGCCTTCGGCCATTTTTCCAGTGAGCAGCCCAGCGGAAGGCAAAACATAGGAACAGTTTCAGGTAAGGGTAGATTTTCTCTATCCTCAAATGGATATCTCAAAAGAATTCCTGAAAAACAACATACTCAGTTTTGTTTCTTTTATATGTCCAAAAACCAACAAACCTGGTTTATAAGTAATTAAATTAGTTCTATTCATAGATTTTTTATAACAAATATAAACATCTGAACCGACCTGCAAGCAAAAATTTGTTTAATATTATTGTTAAGAACAACTGGCATTAAAAATATTACTTACAATCCCCCTGTTTAGATTTTTCTTTATCATGCAAAATGCATGTGGTGCTGTCTCACCCTTACTAGTAAGAATGACAGCGATTTCCGTGACTACCAACGAATTGCAGGGCATTGTGTCCTTCGCTCGTCTAAAGGTAAGAAACGTTTTCGCCGTTGAGTTGTTAATGTTGGCACAATGATTGCCATGTGTTGTTGCAACAACTTCAGAATCAGAAAGAATCGATTCTTTGCCCTCAAACATAACACTAGAAAAAAAGGAACAATAAAAATATACAAATAAATATCAAAGGCATGAGTCAATTGATAAACACATTAAATAAATCTTATTTTGGAAGGAGGGAAAATTCAAAAGGTGTGGTTGAAATGGGAAGTTGGTGTCCGAGTGGATCAAGGTCACGATAGCTCAAGTGGTAGAGCAGCAGCGTATCAAGTCGAAGATCGTGGGTTCGAATCCCGCTCGTGCCATTGACTTTTTTATCTCAACTAAAAACCTGAATTAATTGTAACTTATTTTGGATTGTTGATTGCAATTTTATGTAACAAAAAGTACTTAATAGAAAAATAAAAAATTAAATTAGAAAATTCTGAACGAGAAAATTTTAAAGTAGCTTTTAGAGGTGCGTTTACACTTACAAACATCTTCTCAAAGCCTAAAGACAAGGTGGACAACTGGTTAAAAACAACAAACTTTATTGTAATGATTACGATATTAAATATATAGGACAAATTAAAACAAGAGTTAAAGAACACTTGCCTAAATTTAACATATTTTCTGAATTTAAAGACCATCTAAATGAAATAAAACAAAATTTAAATTGAAAAATATCACATACTTTCAACAAAGAGTGGGAACCAGATTAGTTTGAGAAATTTGAAGAAAAAAAACTAATCATGTAAATAAATGCATAAATAATATTGTAGATTTTGATTTACCCCCTATTTTAAACATGTAAAATAATTTTACAAAAAGAGAAATACTCAATAGTTTTAACTGATGAGAAATCTGTTACTTAAGTTTACTAAAAGACAATTGGTAATCGTATCTTTATCATCTCCAATTGTCCTGATCATATTAGTGATTGAAACTATCAGTCACTTGTATTCATCTTTTACTTGGTAAAACTAAAATAAATCAAGTCAAATACGTATAACAAAAGACGTATACTAAAAGATCATATAATGCATTTTTTTTAAATTAATTTATTTATTTTTCTTTAAGTTTAGTTTCAGTCACATTCATTATATGTAAAGTAATTTTTGAATTTATGGTAAAAAAGCCAATGTCATGGAAGAGATTCGAACCCAAGTCTTTGGAACTGTACCCCGACACTCTAACCACCCGAGTCACTGTGACTTCTTCGATCACCAAGACACCGACTTTTCTATCTCAACACATAGTTTTCATGCAGTTCACTTTTTTTATACTTTTGTCCAAGTTATACATTGTGGCATAGATGTCACAACTGCTTTAATTAGACGGGATTAAGCTATGCTCATGAATATCATGCTAATTGTAGACGTTACAGATTTTTTTTTTTTCAGTTTCAGCTCCACTGTGGGTAACTTGGACAATAAAAATGGGAATTGCATAAAAATTATTTATTGCTGAAGACTGAGAAGAAAATCTCTTCCTAAAGGATTAATAATCATCATAAAAAATAATAATATTTAAAAAAATTAATAAAAATAAAATAAATAATTAACATAACATTAAAATTTAACAGAGATTTTATTAAGATTTATTAAGATCCAATTTTATTAAGATTTAAAATAACATTATTAATTAACAGAGTAAACATTTTTCCTGTTAAAAATAACACAAATTGGCTGTTCAGAAGTGAAATCCAGCCCATTAAGCGGTATGTTGCCATGCTTATTTTAGGAATAGGTTTTTGCTTTTCAGATTGGAATTTATAAATACAAAATTATAAATTTAAACATGGTACGGCTATTGATATAATGTCTAGTTGTTTAGAGTGTAAAAGATGTAAAATTATGAGTTATTAAAAGAGCCTGTACTATGTGATTATAATAATTACTTTTTTTTTATCTTTTGAAATGTGCTGTCTCATTCTATCAAACGTCAATGGAGAAATTTGGTCATTTCTTCACTACTATGAATTTGTCAACATAGTGTTTTAACTTGAAATAGCATTACAGAGCAGCTTTAAAAATAAATGTCATTAAGCAAAAAAAGTGAAACTAAAAAAACAGTAAATTTTCCAAGCCTAGTTGTAAAATAAACAATAAATAATACTTGTACAGAGATTAAAACTGAAATATACACTTTTAATGTCAAGGCCGACAGGTATGTCATTGTCAAATTCCTGTTTTGTTCTTCTTCTCTTTCACGATGAAAAATGTCAATCTTACCAATTTAGATGTTGACAACTCATGAACTATTGGATTCATATAATCAGGAGCTTATTACTGACGCGCTCAAAGTGCATGAGCAATATTTAAGTTGAAGAACCTGGCCTTTTAGAACCATTTCAATTAAAATAGGTTGACAAAATGTACAATTTGTTTGCACATAAAATAAAAAGATGCTGCTTCTACACCAATTGAAACAAAATAACTGCTTAAAAGCCTCAGCTATATGCAGAGTAAAAATTAACTGCTATGATGAAATTCTGATAAATATATCATAAAACTGGCAGACAATTTTGTTACATTTTTGTCTAATTGTGTCATGTAATTCATCAAAAAATAAAATGTTTATTACATATTTTTCTTATATACAAGCTAGTGTTTTAATTGAATTTGATGAAAAATTGTACACTTAAGTTAGTAAGTTGGGTCCCACCTATCACGTAACTTCAAAATATTGTGTAAATGTCTGTGAGGTACTAGGTTTTGTTTTGTCATATATATTTTCAGCTTTTTATACAGTGTTCCATAAACCAAACCCATCACGAAAATTAAAAGCGTCTGAAATACAAACCAGTACGAATATGAACAGGATTGAACTATGGGTTACCTTAGATTAAACAAAGATGTTTTTGGCTACGAGCAAGGAGTAACGATTGCTACAAAGGAATTCTGGTCATAATGAATATGTTGTATGACAAGGATGTAACATTTTATGAAACTTGTGGTTTAATGACCGTTAATTAACGATTATTTACAATGGGATGTGGTTTGGTGTGACGTAGAACAAAATTTTACTCAATCAATAAAGTAAAATACTGTGGATACAAATACTTTGAGTCTAAAATTTCTAGCATTGTATAGATTCATTTCAGTATAATTTAAACAATGTTTATAAATCCCAGGCCCTGAAGATGATCTCAATAAAGATCGAAACGTTGGCACAATAAAGAAAATGTTTTACTAAAATGTACGTCACACCAGACCGCATCCCTCGATCTACAAATAATCATTTTATGAAACCTTTGTATAAATCACTTTGTCATGTAATTTATCAAAAAATTACATAGTTTTCTTATATACATATATTCAATTAGTCCATAGTCCAAATAGTATTTGATGCAAAATTGTACCCCAGCCTACACTAATTTTTTGTCGCGAACGTGTAACTTTGAGATATTGTGGTGAGGCCTTTGATGCACCATTTGGTTTGACCATCCTGGTCTTTCTGTTATCGCTGATTTTGGTTCAGACAATTACAGCATTATGTCATCTATGATCCAAATCATAGATCCAAACTATAAGTGAAATAAAAACTGTCTGAACTAAACCAGTGAGAATGTAGAAATAATAGGATGATCAAACTACAGGTTACTTCACTACAATGCAGTAATATATAGTCTTAATGGCTTTAGTTAGATTAAAAATGTTAATATTTTATAGAAATGAATTAGCTAGAAGAAAAATACACCCTTGAAGGACACATGGACCCATTGTACCAAGTGATTTTGGATTATTAAATTGAAGAATGAGAGCTATGCGAATGGAATTACCCGATGTCAACCAGAGGAGGCCTGTCAAAGCCCCTGCGGAAGCAGAGATAGACATCAGGGCTGCGGAGGCTCCCGTGGTTCAGGTCCGCCAAGTTACCTGGGGGCAGAAACACAGATGATCGTTAATGCGCATTCAGGGTCGACCGATCAGCCCGACCGATCCAACTTACCGGCAGGGGTTCTGGACAAGACGGTGTATCCTTCAGGCGGGTCCTCATTCAGGGACGGAAAGAAGACAGTTATGTCGGTTATCGGTGCCTGGCTGTGGCTGGACTTCATGTGGTTCCCCTCTTTCGAAAAGTCGTCCAGCGGGCGCATCTCCTGGGGGAGGCCGGCGATGACGAAATAGTCGACAACCCTCCGTTCGTCCATCGTTCCAGAGGGTGGAAACAGAACTCGAAACTCACACCGACCCCTTGTCCTCTCCTCTTCCACTTCCCACTCTCGCCTTCAACGTCAATCCGACCCGGTACATCGTACCTCTTCAACGAATCGAGGAATATTCTGGGTGATATTGTGTAACAACCACCCCGAGGACGACAATACGCTCTATTTACAAAAAAAAACACCACCGACACTGGAACGTCGCAATCTAAGTAGTTATCATCTCAAAGGTACGACAATTCACTCGAAACGCCATTATTTTTCTTTTAATTGTTAAAACCTTCGACTGCCCTCTGCCCGTCAAGTCAAACAAAGGCAGAAAAGAGAATCGCACAAAGTGATCGTAAAATTACACAACGCCATCTGAGAGGCGAGGGTCGAACGGCGAACCCCACCGCCAAACGTTCGATTTCTCGACAATCCGAGCAGAATCGCTCTCCGAACGATTCGAAACACTTTTAAATCACTCAGAGACGTGGCCGAACTGATAGAATTTTAAGGAGTGGCAAACAAACGACTCGACACTCTCGACGGACCTTTATTGCCGGCCAATCAAACAATGAATCATCTTTCACTTCGGTTCAATCAACTAGAACCGACCCAATCAAACGACCGTTCGTCATTCCGTCCCGGCCCCAAAAATTCCTTATCGAATTAGTCCAGAAATTAGATCAAATTCCAATTTTATTATTATTACACGACAGGCTAATTACCGCCGATTATTAATCTTGCACTGGACAGATTATTTGCCAAGTGGAATAAACCATTTTTCACCCAGTAAAACGTCAATGAACTCCTTCAGTGAAATAAAAGAAAACTTTAAATTACAAAAATAATGGGCTAAATTGATTATCAATATAATGTCTTGCAATTATAAACTTTAATCGACAAACAAAAAAAAACAAAATAAATTAAACATATTTTTAAGAAACTATGTCAACTTAAAACTACTTCCACCTCATGGATATGATTATACTCTCTTGTGGATGAATGAATTAAAAATAACTTTATTAACAAAAAGAAAATACATTTATAATAAGTAATTTATAAATTATATAATTTATTACTTAATATATACTTAAGGAAGTACATAAAAATTAATATAAAAACAGTTATTATACAGCATTGATTATTAAACCATTTACTGGCGTTGGTGACCGACAATAATTTGAGTAGAAGATAATAATAAAAATTAAGTAAAGAAAATTAAATTAGATTAAAACTGTTAATTCTTCTCAATATAAAATTATATCAAATTTCACATTTATTGTTATTACATCGCAGGCTAATTACCGCCAAGTATTAATCTTGCACTGGGCAAATCATTTGCCAAGTGGAATAAACCATTTTTCACCCGGTAAAACATCAACGAACAACTTCACTGAAATAAAAACAAACCTTAAATTAAAATTATAATGGGCTAAATTTATTACCACCATAATATTTTGCAGCTATAAACCTTAATCAACAAATTAAAAAAGACATAAAATAAATGAAACTGATACTTAAAAGAAATTATGTCAAATTAAAACTACTTCCACCCCTTGGATATGATTAATATCCTCTTGTGAATGAATGAATGAAAAAAGAAATTTATTTAAAAAAATATATATGTTTATATACTTAAGGAAGTAATAATAATAATAATATTAAGAAATATAGCTCCCTAAAAAGCTATATTATCAAGCCGAAGGTCGTGGGTTCGAATCCCTCTCGTGCCATTAGCTTTTTTTCATCTCAACTAAAAACCTTAATTAATTGTAAAGTATTAATTGGTCAAGCAGACCACGAAAATAGTGAACTTAAATTAAAATAATAATGCACTAAATTGATTATCAACATAATGTCTTGCAACTATAAACTTTAATGAATCAAAAAGCAAACAAAAAACATAAAATTAATGAAATGGATATTTTTAAGAAACTACGTCAAATGAAAACTACTTCCACCCCCTGATATGATTAATACTCCCTTGTGAATGAATGAAAGAAAAAAATGACTTTATTTACAAAAAGAAAATACATTTATATACTTAAGAAAGTATAACAGAAATTAAAATAAAAACATTTTTTATACAGCATTGATTTTTAAACCATTTGCTGGAGGTGGTGGCCGGCTGAGAATCATTTGGATAGAAGAAAATAGTAAAAAATTAAGTAAACAAAATTAAATTAGATTAAAACTGTTAGAGCTTAAAAATTATATCACATTCTAATTTTATTGTTATTACATTGCAGGAAAATTACTACCGATGCCCCTTCTGGTGACTAGCAAAATGAGTATGTGAGGCTTACGAGAGATTCACCCCAATATGCATATCGGAACTGCATAATGCTAAAAAAAATGATGGTACTAGAACACATTAAATATGTAACCATTAAGTTTTTTTTTTATCAATGTGAATACCTAATATCTACTAGTACCAGTACAAGTTGCCAAATAGGTAATTATTGTTTGGACAATAGATACAGATACAGGAAAATAAAGCACGCTCTCCTATAACTTGGTCCAATTATATATTTTTCCTCAATGTATAATATTTGTAAATAAAAAATTTTCGTCATGATTTGAGAAATAATAGATATTTTTCAAAAGTTTGAGCATTAAGTAAAATCATTTTCACCCTGCTGGGCTCAATTAAAAGTTTCTTTTCCTGAACAGCATTCCCCTGAAGTAATTTTTAGAATTTAAGAAGGCGAATTGAGAAAACGCCTTACAGAACGAAAAACGCTTTATTTTAAGATTTTTATTTCTGCGAGCATTTTACAATGTAGTTAAACATTTGTATTATTTTTCTTATTCTTAGAGAAATGTTTTGTATTCGATCTAAGTTTGCGTTATTGGCGAAACGGACGAGAAGTTCCACTCCAAACCCCAAAGTCGTAAGGCGCAGGTGCGCTTGGTACTTGGAAGTCGGATGAAGAATTCTTTCGCCCGTGGCGCTTTCTGTGAGCACTCATTAACAATTAAAGCTTGGAAACAAATTGCACTAGGGTTATCTTACTGTCAACAACAACTTTTGGCCCTTTCTGGAAAGTACCTGTCAACGGCTTCACAGTCGGTTTTCCCGACATTGATCTCAAAACGGAAATGGACTCAATTCGCCTTTACGATTTCGAATCCACTTAGAAGGTGAGCGAATCGATACCATTCCAACCCGTTTATAACACAAAATCTGGGCGTTGGCTTTGAATTAGTATTTATAATGGACCAATTCCAAGCGTGATCTCTTCGCTTATCTTTTTTTTAAACTGTTATCCATTAAATTAGAGCAAGGAGATTGTTTGGTAAAGGTGCGGATTTGCTGGGGAAATCCCTGTGTTCATCATAAAAAAAAATCAATGATTTATTTTCTCAGAGAAACTACAATTTATACTTTCTAACTTAACTGGACCTTTTGTAATAATTTTCGAAAAAATAATGTACGAAACCCAAATATGAGGTTGCTGATTAATCAGCATATAATGGATACGCTCAAGTATTAACTTTTATGATTAACAAGTAAGCAAGTGAAAAAAAAATCAACATTTGCTCTAGTTTAATAATCAAAATATATCAGCGATCCACTTTTTATTCATTGTTTTTATTGTTAATTAGAAACGAATTGTTATAATTTCTTCTTGGTATGGACTTTCTTAAATGGACAGTATCATTACTTCAAACCAAGTATTAAGAGGTTATTGATTAAGTAGCCTATCACGAGCAGGTTTAAGCATTGATGGGCAGTATCGCAACTTCATCAAACCAAGTATTACAAGGTTCCGTAAGCATGCCCGAGTATGATGAGGTTAATGATTAATCAGCTTATCATGGATATGTTCAAGCATTGATTGTATCCAGAATGGATATAAAAACTACATTTACTCTAAAATGTATTTCAAAGTATTAAATAACATCACAAGCAGGTTTAAGTATTAATGGGCAGTATTGTTTCTTCACCATGTATTATGAGGTTACTGATTAATTTGTTGAAGTCATGAGGAGCGGTGAAGAATAAGGTAGTTTAGAAAAAAAAACCTTTTTCATTTTTTTGGCGCACGTTTCGACCTTTATTCGAGTCATCTTCATAGCCTGGGTACATTACCAAACATATGTTGATAGGAAAAATTCAATTTAAGATGTAAATATAAATTTTGAACCAAGTATTTTGAACTCACATAAAGTGTGTTGTATATCCAGGTCCTGAAGTTGAGTCAAATAAAAGTTGAAACAGCAAAAAAAATGAAAAAGATGTTTTTCTAAATTACCTTATTCTTGACTGCTCTTCACAATTCCAACAAATTATGAAATAACAGGTCACTAAGAAACACACATGTTACTGATTAAGTAGTCTATCACGATGGGTTTGCAGCATGAGGTCAACCATCGGGGTGTCGGTGGTTTTGAAAAATAATCCCATATGTAATGTAATGTTGGGATATCAGGATCGATTGTAAAGCTGCTGCATTCGAACCCAGGACCTTTACCTTAGAGTGATGAGCGCTGTGTCAACGCTTAAACCATTACGACCATCGACACCCCAACCCAAGTATTATGAGGGTGTTGTTTAAGAAGCCTATCACGAGCAGGTTTGATGGGCAGTATCATTACTTCATCAAACCTATTTATTACAAGGTATTTAAGCATACTCAAGTATTATGAGATTACTGATTAATTAGCTTATCATAAACATATTCAAGTAAAAATAAATGAAAGTATACAACATTTAAATAAACAAATATTCCTATTGGCTCTGGCATATATATGAAAATAACAAACTTGTCACACATTTCTTTCTAAGCATAGAGACCTCCACAAACTATCTATGCAAGCCATTGTACGTCTTTTACCGCATCCCTCTTAGAATGTACGACATATTAAACATATTCTAATGTCTAGAAGCTAAGGGCACAGGTAATTCCAATCAGAATGTATTCTGTTATATAGAATTTTTATTGTATATGGTTTTTTTTTTTTTTAGTGACAATAATTTGTTGGATTCGTGAGGAGTGGTTAAGAATGAGGTTGTTTAGAAAAACACCTATATTATTTTTTTGCCAGCACAACAATTTCACACAACACCAGTATGACACCACAAGAATACCACCACGCTTTATGCCCTGAAGATGACCTGAATAAAGGTCGAAACGCCACAAAAAAATGAAAAAGTTGTTTTTCTATACTACTTCACTGTTGACCCTTCCTCACTAATCCAACAAATTAAAAAAATAATTGTATACATTAATTAGTTTGTAATTATTTACTTAATATTTATTACATAACTTTTGATTATATCCCTTAGCACATTTTTTTAAAATTCTATATATTTAACAATAAAAAATTGTACATTAATTAGTAATCATATTATTATAGCACTGTTAGGATATTGTAGTGCAAGATTTCCTCTATAGTGTGCTATGGTAAATGTGTTATTTTTGTAAATGAATAAACATCATTCATTTTTGTATGGACATTTTGTAAAAAATTTCGAAAAATTTTTTCAGCAAACCCAACTATTATGAGTTTAATGATTAAGTAACATATTATGAGCAAGCTTAAGCATTGATGAGTAGATCTGACATGAATATAAAATATACTCGTTTTTAGAACTTTGCCCAAGTTTTAACTGAAGTTTTCTTTTACCAATTTCTAACAAGTCATAAAGTTCTTATTGCTGTTATTTTGATTTTAAAAAAAAATTTCAAGCACCTAATTATTTATCAGTTAGTTTATTGAAAATAGATAATTTATTGATCATTTATTTATATTATAAGATAAAAAAATAGTTTGTCGGAGTATTTCAATAAATTAGCTTCTTAAAACTTTTTTTTGTCATTTAAAACAGCAATAATTTTTACACCTTGAAATTCATAGAAAAAATAAAAAACCTATCCCTTGAATTCAATGAAATTCAAAATTGATAGTACTTACTTAAATTTCTCTTTTCTAACAATTTCAAAAATTTATTTCAGCAAACTCAAGAACTATAAGGTTACTTGAGAGAACGCAAGTATTGTATGGTTACTCGAGAAAACTCAATGATTATGATGTTACTTTAACAAAGTTGAGTATTATCTGGTTAAAGATGAAATGGATCATGGATACCCACCATCAACTTTTCATTATTAAAATGTATAGTATATGTTCCGTGCAGTGCGAATTTTACTAGCTGCCTTGGCTGCACTAGTACCAAGCTACAATTCATACAATCTGCATACACTAATTATGGGTTTTAAGGCCATGTGAAAGAAAATATTTGTTAATTTACAGAACAGTTCAAAACATTTTTTTTTATGAACTGTTGCTTTATTCTGTCGGTATTACCTGATGTAAACATCTAATCCTTTATAAAAAGAAAAATGTAGGTTAACAGTATTAAAACATTAACAAATGAAAAACAGCTCAAACCTGGTAACTAAAACGATTATTCCATCTCAACAAAAAATATTTATTCACTCATAAATAAAATACTTTGATTTTTTTTAATGTGATAAATAGATAATGCATTGTAAATTTATGCCATGGTATTTTTATTTTTATTATTTTTTATATATTACTTTGTGTAAAATATATTCAATGAGATTTATGTGTTTTTGGTTATTTTCAGGATGTCAGAAAATGGGGCATCAACATCTAAACATATTGATGGGAGTGAGCTTCCATTCAAAAAGCCGAGGCATATATTAAAATTCCATGGAAGTTACCAATTGAAGCAAGAGGAAGAGGGTGTCGAAGAAGGGCAATGTTCCGCCTTAAGTAATTTATCAGAGGCTGACAGGCCTCTCAGAAGGAATGTCTCTTTCATCGAATGGCACACCCAGCAGATGGCAAAGGCGCTTTTTGATAATACAATCAACAGTATGATCGAAGAGGTCGGCTTTCCACTTCCTGAAATTGAAAACCTAATTCACGACGAATGCTACCTAGAAGACGAAGCTGTCAGAATGGCGATTAGAAGCCACGGCCTTCAAAAACCTTGTTCTTGCACTCAAAAACGGCACAATCGTCCTCTGCCCGAAAACATTCCCTTTCATCAGAGAAATAATTTTATCGTGGAAGATGATCCGTCCACTTCTTTAAAATCATCTCTTGAAGCTGATATCCTGTCAGAAGCTGTTACCATCGCCATACAGAAAAAAGGCTTGGGTGCATCTCAAAACGGCAGTCTCTAAAACTACATAGGGGTTATAAATTATATATGTATCTTTACTGGGGATAGATATTTATATTAACAGTTTTATATGTACTGCTGATCTGATGCCTTTATATACAAATTTAAAATTATAAGAGAGGCCAAAATTCATTTTTACGACCATATTTTTGAAATTCCAATTCAGCAAAGGTCATATAAAGCAATAAATGGTTCGTTTTTTAAAATGTTTCATTTTTTTTATTTTTGTGTATGAAAAGTTTTCCATTTGCCAATACCTGCCATTTCAAAGTTAGTATTAATAATTCTTAAAAAAAAAAACAAAAAAAAATGTGTATAACATTTTCTTTAACAAATATGTAATGCTTTTGTAAATATTTTAAGTTAGTTATGTGTTTATAATAAGGGTACAGACATTAATTCACAATACCTTTTATGCTTTTAAGTTTGGTTTCAATTAAATGTACAAATACATATCATTTTATCATGTTGAGTGTGACAGTTTTTCTGTGTTAATATTCATTTATAATTTTATAACCTATTATACCTTGAAAAAAAAAATAACAATTGTATTCATATAATATTACTTCTATTTAATAATAATAATAAAAATGTTCCTAAATCCAAGTGTTGTAAAAGAATTTATTAAAAAAAAATTAATGGTCTTGCATGATAATATAGCACTAGTCTAATTGGTAAATGATAACTTTGAAATAAAATATATTGGAAGATTTTAATACATGATGTCTTTTTGTTACCATTTGGTCCATCTTAAATTCTCATATTATAATTTACTAGTTTTATAACAAAGAATTGCGCTAACTACAGCAACGATGATAAAGTTTATCTTGTATTAATTATTTTTAAAAAAATGCACTTATTATTTTTAAAGGAAGTGGCAAAACCCGAATTTAAATTATATTGAGAAAAAATGTGTGAAGTGAGTATACTGATAAAATAGTTAATTTAAAGAAACTGTTAGAACAATCCAACTCTTCTAGTCATCAATATAAGTTAAAAGTCCTGGGTTCAAATCCATCAGCCCATTTGAACTTGACATATGGGTTAAAAAAACCAAACTTTACTTTGTACTTTTCACTTACTTTTTAATTTTTTAAATTAATACAATTTCAGAGTGTTGAGAAATGACCCTACTGGAGTGCCACGATTTTCAATGTTATGCATGCTGTTTTTAATGTTTTGTTTGCAAGAAGGGTAATAGAAAAAGTGAACATTTTAACATCATAGGTTTAAAAACACTGAACTATCTGTATGAACTGAAATAAAAAAAAATTATTGTACTTTTCATTTACTTTTTAATTTTTCAAATTAACACAATTTAAAAGTGTTGAGAAATGACACTACTGGTGTGCCACGATTTTCATTGTTATGCATGCTGCTTTTAATGCTGTTTTGTTTGCAAGAAGGGTAAAAGAAAAAGTGAACATTTTAACATCATAAATTTATTGAAATATTTTACCTATTTCAAACTTGTAAACAATAAGACAAATATATAATCATACAGCTATAACATTATATACAACAATTTGCCGTAACTTTAGTTTATATACTTCTGTTACAAATGTAAATGTGCGAATCATTTAAGAAAATTACAGATTTGTCCATTCTTAAAAAAAAAAATCAAGTAATAAATTTTAAATTAAAATAAAGCAAGCTTATTTTTTTCACAAATATAATAATTAAAAAGATACAAATTACATAATTAAACTAATAATATTAAGAATAAAATTATTAAAGTAAAAGTCAAGAAAAATGAAATTATTCACTCATTGAAAATATTTTAATTGGATAATTTTTTTTTGTCTTAGTTAATCAGGGCATTTTCGTTTTGCCCAAGATCTGCCAATTTCCTTAAAAACTAAAAGAATACAACAGAAAATAACTTTCATTAACAAAAAGAAAAAAAAATCAATGTTTTCTTAATATGATCATAAAGTACAATATTTACAAATTTATTTGTTAGTTTTTTAAACTGTGGTTAATAGGTTTTTTGGTTATTATTTAATTTTTTTTTTTTTTTTACAATAAAAATAATAAAGCCGATAGAGGGTAAAGGCAATGAAAGTTTCCTTTTAAAGATAAAATCCACTGAGATTCAACTACCACAGCAGTTTTTATTTTAACCATTAATCATTTTATTATTAATTTCTTTTATTTACAAATTGATAAGATTTTGGTAATTAAATGATATATTTTTTCTCTTTAAAAAAAAACTACTTAAGCAAATTAACCAGACTTTAAAATTTTTTTTTTTATTTTTTAAACCGAGGCTTTTTTTTGTTTAAATTTTAATTTGAGCATTCTTCGACAATACAAAATGTTAATCCAGACCTTAAACCGTTGTGCTTCATCGTGGAAAAAAAAGACTCGGCCCAAAAAATTTTAAAGAAGAAAAAAAGTTCGTTTTTAAAAACAGGTTTGTAATAAATTTTCAGATTTTTGTCGTAAGTTAAAATTTCTGGTTATGATTAATACAATGTCATGGTTCTCTTATATAAACATAAAAGTCGTTAAAAATACAAAAGGTCGATATTGTTTCAGTTATAGGTTATCTTCTTAAGAAATGGAGGAAAGAGAATTTCTTTTCTTGATAAAGTACAACAGAAAGAGGAGTAACTAACGTACTTTCAAAAATGGAAGATTAGTACAACTGTGAATACAATTATTAAAATTTTATATGTATTTAAGAATTTGGTTCTTCTTGATCTAAGTTTTTTTTAAAGCTTAATTAATCCAAATTGTGAAACATTGTCGTGTGGTTTGCGAGGTAATGAACCTGTAGCTAGCCTGCTCTCACTGGTCGTCTCAAATTTAACAAATTTATAGATGGACGATGTAAAAATTTGGTGAAATGTGCCAGACAAAACCAGAGGAACAAGACAATGATCATAAATGACCGAGCTACAGATTAATTAAGACAATTTGGCTATTTCCGAATTTGTAATACTCAAAATAATTAAACTCGAAATATCAGAGAGGACAAGGAATTTGGCGTAAACAAGTTTTTTGTGTTTATACAATTAAACACATGTAACTTTTTTTTGTATATATTTAGATAATACCCTTAAAAATGATTTCTGGTTAACAATGTGAAACAAGAAAAGAACATTTGTACACATATTATACTCCTTATTGAAGATATGACAACAAAAATGTAAACTTGGCATTTAAACTTCATTTTACAACAAATTTATTACAGAAATTAAATTAATTTATAATATATATATAAAAAAGAGACAAGTGCACTTTTGATTTTCATTGATGAATGAAAAATGTATCACTTATCTACAAAACAAGTATTCTCTTATTTTGAAAATATGACAAAACAGCTTCAACTTAGCATGCTTAAAAGTCAACAAGTTTTATACCCTCTGTATCAAAAGACTTAAATTGATTGATTTAACATCATTATGTCATATGTTGAACAATATTCAAGCAAACAGATTCTTCTAGAGGTTCATTTGATCGCTTGTATAACAACATGATGCACTGTCGTATCGACAATTACATAATATCGGAAAGTTTAAAATTAATTACAATTAATCGTATTAATAAGAAGTTTATTTAAAAGAAAGCTCGATCGGTCGAATCGACGCTGTCTTTCTCATGTCCGAAAGTTCTTTTCTCCGAGGTTCTTAGCTTTCAGTCAGCCAAATGTCAATTTTAAGGTAATACACATATATTTAACAGAAAACATTAATGACAAGAGATTGTTATAAAAAAATTGGTTAAAATTGAATCCCCTGTCTTCTCTGATTTGAAAGACGAAATGAATTGCTTTAGCGGCATTCGAAACGTTTGAAAACAAAGGAAAAGCCGAACAACGTCGTATCTGGTGGAAACATTCCTGTCGGGTTTGGTAAGCTGACCTTGCCAATAGATGAAAAAGTGGTCGATTTTAAAGTGTTAACACGTTTTATTTGAAATAATATTAATAATAGGTAAAATAAACAGAGAGGAAGCAAAGGAAAATTGTTGAAAGCTAAATAACTGATGAGGGTAAATTAAAAAAAAAATTAAAAAAAGAAAAAGTGTTCTTGTGGAAGGAAGGGTGATTGTGTGAAGATGGGTTATCACAAGTCAGCCCCGCCGATGGATTTGTTCAGCGACATATGAGTTCCTTTGCCATCACTGGTCTGATAAAAAGTTTCAAAACGATGCGTATTCGGTGTGAAAGGGAGTATGAGGATGCGGATGAGGATGGCCTACAGAATCCAGCAGCGTTTCTTTCTGTTCTTGTTGGGCCCTTTGCCCTTCTGCTTTCCCCTCAGCTCCTTGTCCTTCCTGATCTCTCTGACGAGGGTGTAGAAAGCGTCGTCGACGCCCATCCTCGTCTTTGCCGACGTCTCGACGAACGGTATCGCGTACTGTTTGGCGATCTCCCTAGCCTGGTTCATGTCTACCGCCCATACGGGCAAGTCGCACTTGTTGCCTACGAGCACCATCGGCACTTCTTCGGCGTCTTTGACCCGTTTGATCTGCTCCCTGTACATACCTATGTCTTCGAAGGACTTGACGCTGTTGACGGCGAAGACGAGCAGGAACCCCTCGCCGGTCCTCATGTACTGATCCCTCATGGCACTGTACTCCTCCTGGCCGGCGGTGTCGAGAATGTCGAGAAGGCACGTCTCACCGTCGATCACCACTTGCTTCCGATACGAGTCCTCTATCGTCGGGTCGTACTCGTCCACAAAGTGGTTTTGGATCAGTTGGATGGTAAGGGCGCTCTTACCGACCCCTCCGGCCCCGACCACCACCAATTTGTACTCAGTCATTGCCGATTGAAGCACACACCTACTCCACAGAGAATACACGACTTCGCCTAACGAGAACGTGATTGTGCCTTTTTATTCCACTTCCCCTGGGGTTAAATCCGATCCATATTTCGAACCGACAACTGAAGGATCGTCCTTTCTTTCACGTTTTCCACCGAACACTTTTCTCTCTCGGACACTCCGGGCACCGTTACTACATAAATTATTTGTTATTAAAATGAGTAACCCTAACACTACAACAAAAATCAGATTTACCAACTACTCCCGTCAGAGCACACACACACACTCACGAACGGCACGGCGAGAGGGCTCCGTGAAAATATTCCGTCTCCGTTCAAAACGACCCGAAACTCGAGGAGACGAACGATTTGCGGAAAATCAGGAAATTCGAGCCTTTTACCACTATTAATCGTCTGTAATTTTCAATGGTGACTTTAACATTGATTTGGACTTTCACTAGTCCGCCGCTCGCCACTTCTCCCGCTCAACTTCAAAACGACGCTTTTTCACTAACGACCTCCTGGAAAACTCGACCTTCTCGGAAAATGAGGAGACGAACCAGGGGAGGGAACGACACCGCCACGTCAATAAGATCAAGCAGATTTTCCTTTATAAATTCGATTCACTCGGAAAATATCCTATTAATTTTGAACGAAACAACGTTCGTGACTCATTTCACTTATTTAAACAGTGAGTCATCTTCGTTAGCATGAAGCGCATTTAGTGTGGAATTCTAGGAAAATCCATGATTCTCAACTATGATCATAGAGGATTTTTAGAACAGTCTACTCTACAGTCTACAGTCTACACGTGCATTATTCACAACGCCCTGACATTTCATTATTATTATTATTGCCAAATTGGTTTAAAAAAATCCTTATATCATTTCAACTTATGTTTAACTTACTGAGGATTTTTCACTCATCATAAAAATCTAGAATTCTAGGAAAATCTATGATTCTCAACTGATCATAGTGGATTTTTAGAACAGTCTACAGTCTACACGTGCATTATGCACAACGCCCTAACATTTCATTATTATTATTATTGCCAAATTGGTTAAAAAAATCCTTATATCATTTAAACTTACTGAGGATTTTTCAATCATCATAAAAGTCTAAGAATTCTAAGAAAATCCATGATTCTCAACTGTCATAGTGGATTTTTAGAACAATCTTCAGTCTACACATACATTATGCTCTACGCCCTGACATTCCATTATTATTATTTGCAACATGGATTTAAAAATCCTTATATATCATTTAAACTTATATTTAAACTTACTGAGGATTTTTCACTCTTCATAAAAACCTAGAATTCTAGGAAAATCTATGATTCTCAACTGATCATTGTGGATTTTTACTACAGTCTACACATGCGTTATGCATAACGCCCTGGCATTCCATTAACATTGCCACATTATTTAAACTTTCAATGATAATATCAATATAAATTTAAAATTTTATAAATTATATACTGCTATTGTATAATAATAACTAGAAAAGATTAAAGTTTTTATATTTAACTAGGAACTTATACATAAAAATTTAGTGCATTAGATCGACATTGGTTTAACAAATCCTTATATCATTTAAACTTATGTTTAAACTTACTGAGGATTTTTCACTCATCATAAAAATTTAGAATTCTAGGAACTCAACATAAAAATCTAGAATTCTAAGAACATCTATGATTCTCAACTGTGATCATTGTGGATTTTTACTACAGTCTACACATGCGTTCTGCACATTCCATTAACATTGCCACATTATTTTCAATGATAAAATCTTTATAAATTTAAAAATTCATAAATTATTTTGTTACAGTTATTTATTGTATAATAATGACTAGAAAATATTAAAATTTATATACAAAACTATGAATTTATACATAAAAGTTTTATTGTTTACATCAACATTGGTTTAAAAAATCCTTATTTCAGTTAAACTTATATTTATACTTACTGAGGATTTTTCACTCCTCATAAAAATCTAGAATTCTAGGAAAATCTATGATTCTCAACTGTGATCAATGTGGATGTTTAGAACAGTCTACTGATTTAAGAATCTATAATATCATTTAAACTTATATTTAAACTTACTGAAGATTTTTCATTCATCATTAAAGTCTACAAATTTTAGGAAAATCTATATTTCTCAACTGTAATCATTGTGGATTTTCAGAACAGTTTACTCTACAGTCTATACGTGCATTATGTACGACACCCTGATGTTCCATTATTATTATTGCCAAATTCGTATAAAAAATCCTTGTATCATTTAAACTTACAGTAGATTTTTCACTCACCATAAAAGTCTAAGGATTCTATGAAAATGTATGATTCTCAACTGTAATCATTGTGTATTTTCAGAACAGTGTATGGATTTAAAAAATTCACATGTGTTTTGCTCAACACCCAATGCATTATCTCATTGAAACTTACTGAAGATTCTTCACCGATCATAAAAGTCTATGAATAAGGAAAATCTATGATTCTCAACTGTGATCATTGTGAATTTTCAGAACAGTCTATTATACAGTCTACATGTGCATTATACATAATGCCCTGGGATTCCATTATCATTGCACATTATTTACACATTCAATGATAAAATCAAAATACATTTAAATTTAGTTATACTTTTTATCTAGTTGTAAGATTTTGGTTGAGATGAGAAAGCGGTGTTATTTTGAAACATTAAAAAAAGAAACATTTTAGTTGAACTTCCTTTAAACATATAAGAACTAATATTAATTAAATCATTATTGTCAAATTCTAGTAATGGGAGAGTGGAACTGGTAGTTAGTATAGCCGTAAGGGACATTGAATAATGTAAATCTTATGTAGAAGGTCATTTCAGGACTTGAGATCAAATTGTTTAATAATTTTAGAGAAAAAAAACACAATCAAACCTAGTTATTCTATCTCTAGAGTATCAGACATTATTAAGACATAGTTACAATCAAAGTTGTTTCAAAAGCCAGTAACTATATCTAAGAAAACTGTTGAAACGTTTGAGAGGAGCAATGAAAAGAGCAATAGAAGAATATTCGTGTTGGGTGAAAAAAGAGGTAAGTAGTTTCAGTATTTCAATATTTTTAAAAGATTTTCTATGGAAAATTAAGACAAGTGTTTTCCTCAATCTGGTTTGAAATTTTATATCATCTATCAAGATAGAATCAATCAAAGATTTTTATCACTCCAATTCTATTTTTGAGTGTCGGGGCTCTAAAAGATCTTAGAATTCATTCTAATCATAACTCAAACTTAAAAATCATATTAAATCTACAATCAAACTACAGCGCTATAGTAAAATTCAATAATTATTACAGCTCACTTTTACTTTATAAGGCTCTTGTGAGGCCAACTCTTGATTATGGATGTGCCATTTGGAATTTACAAATGAGACAAATTGATGGAGACTGGTGTGCCCTCATATCTCATTTGGTTCAAGACTTGAGTATTTGGTGATAGTTCTTATGATCTCCATACATTGGCCAGACTGAAATCTGCAGATTTAATTTTGATTTCTTATTTGTCAGCCATATTGAATATCCTCTATTAACTTTCGCTTACCTCTTTGTGACCAAACAGCAGTTTATTTTCTCCGAAAAGTCACATTCTTCCAATATGTTCATTAAGCATACCTATACTAATGTCACTGTTGATCTTCATCATTTACCTCTTAATAAACTTAAAAATTATTTCCATAATTTTTCAATAATTAGTTTTATTAATGTATGCTTTGTATCATAACTTATGTAGATATAATTTTGTATTGTTCAATTTTTGCCCTATTTTGTGTGTTTCTTATTTTGTTCAGTTAGTTTTAATTATACATATATTACAAAATGTATAAACATTCAAAATTGTATGGGATGTTTAGTAACTGGGTTTTTACTTATAAAAAACAAATAAATAAATTATAGAAATGAAAAAAAAGTATTTCACTTTTTATGAATTGATTAATTCTTTTTCTATTTTTTTTATTTTTTTAAATTTTAAATTAAAAATTTTTTTTTAAATTTTATTTTTAATTTTTTTTTCTTCTTTTGTTCAGTTAGTTTTAATTATATATTACAAAATTTACAAACATTCAAAATTGTATGAGATGTTTAGTAACTGGGTTTTTACCTATAAACAACAAATAAATAAATTATAGAAATGAATAAAAAAAAGGATTTCACTTTTTATGAATTGATTAATTCTGTTTTTTCATTTTTTTTATTTTTTTTTATTTAAAAAAAAATTGTTTTAAAATTTTATTTTTATTTTTTTTCTTATTTTGTTCAGTTAGTTTTAATTATATATTACAAAATTTACAAACATTCAAAATTGTATGGGATGTTTAGTAACTGGGTTTTTACCTATAAACAACAAATAAATAAATGATAGAAATGAATAAAAAAAAGGATTTCACTTTTTATGAATTGATTAATTCTGTTTTTTCATTTTTTTATTTTTTTAAATTTTAAATTTTAAAAAAATTAAAATTTTTTTTAAAAATTACATTAGCCAAGCTTTTGATCAAATTTGGTACCCGGTTTTATGTTCAAGGGCATCTTTCCCTCTAACTACTATCTCATACAGCACAGCTACATCACTGAGTTGTTTTTTTATTTCTGAGTCTTTGATGGGCAATTCTCCATTATCCTAAATAAATTCTGGCCTGACATCCCATTCCATCCAGCTTAATGCAGGTGTGGACATGAATGTTGCATCTAGAGTTAAAAGTCTTGCCCAGGTCTGAGAAGGTAAGAATCTTCTCTACTTGGTTGCCTTTTATGCAGTATTTAAAGAAGGAGCAATTAAAGATTTCCTAAAACCTAAAATAACCTTTGAAATTGATACAGCAATGCTCTCAAGTAACTCTGATCCTGTCGTTTCCGCATCACCTTCAAAAACTCCTTACATTACTGGAATCTTGGGGGAAAAAATACTTAACCCACATAACATTCACTCTCCACAAAAATATCCTTCCTTAAGTTTACTTTACGAATTATTTTTCTTTTAACTGCGAAAAATGCGTTATACCTAGGACTGTACACCAACAAACGTTTGACGTGAAATTATAACATGATACAGAGTTCTTTGACAACTTCTTGCCAAATGCTCTGTTTTTCCTATAACAATTTCTAATAACAGCTGCTTTATATAACTTAGTTACTTACTGACTGGAAGTGTGGGGTCCAGCCAAATATTGAAATATCCACATCATCCAAATTTCCAAAATCCATAATCCCAAGAAAAACCCTTGAAGCTACAGTTTATCTTTCTGACAAAATTACCTATATAGACTTAAATATTCCTTACATACAAGATGTTTCATAAAACCCAACCAACCACCACAAATCATAAATTCAGAGATTCTTAACTTGACAAATTCCCTTAAACCTTTCTCGCTTATGCATGGCGAATATGATAATAATTAATGTTGAAAAATGCAAAATCCTGAAGTTTTTGAAGAGGTCTATAGCTTCCTCTTTTAAATATGGCATAAAGGGCAACCAAGTAGAGATGTTCACCTTCTTGGACCTGGGCATGACTTTTAACTCCAGTTGCAACATTCAAGACCAAATGAACAACACAATTAAAACTGCATATACACCTAAGCTTCATAAAATTTTTCACAGCATTTTTCCTACCCATTTTCTGTACCAGTCGATAGTACGAAGTCATTTAAAATATGCTCACTTAGTAGTCCTTCTGGGTCTGTTGATCGGTGCAGGTTGGGAAGAGTGTAGTGTGCAGTGATTATATCTGGTTTATAAATCAAGCTGCCACTTCGTACTCTAAGAAGTTACTCGTTGAATGCTGTCAAATCATAGCCAATCTAGTTTTTCATTGGAAAAGCTTTCACCATTGATGCTCTCGATATTCTTTTTTCATATTTATGTCCCTAATAAAAAATCTCAGAAGTCATTTGTACTATTACAAAACAAATTTACTATCACAAACAAACCAAAATTTTCGATGAATTTGGTAATGAGACAGACTTGTTTGAATTAGTCTGTATTTCTTAGTAGCCACCTTTAAAAGACAATAAAGCGGCAGTTCTGGGCACTGGGGAGAGATGTAGAGACAGATTTGCTGTTGAGTTTGATTAGTGATTACATTTACATAAGTCATATTTACTTGTGTCGTTACATGTTATATGATTTGTATGCTATGTTGACTGTCCCGTCGTGAGGTTCCATGCTGGGCCTGGAAATTTTAATAAATAAATATACTCTCGCTTTGACAAATTACCTCGAACCCTCCTCACAGATTAAAGAGTTGATGACCATGGGTCTTAATTATAGTCTCATTTCTTACTGAGTACTGGCAATGTGTAATTGAGGTAGTTTAAATGTATTGCACATTAAAAAAATTGAAAGTTATGATCTCTCTGTTTAATTCCAAACTGCAAAAATAAGCCAAAGATCATATGGATTAGACGGTATATATTTTAGAAAAATCTAGTACATTTTGTCAAATAGAGTTCCCAATATTCACGTTTTTAGGTTCTTCCATAAAATTCAATACATTTTTTAGAACTAGTTTATTTCTAAAAGACTCTATGCAAAGTAAAATTATAAATAAATGAATAGGAGAAATGAGTGGCAATCAAAAAGTAAGGTGCAAACACATTACTACATCATATCATTTATTTTCCATCAAAACATTCACAAAACATTTTGTGCTAATATTCTAAAAGATCTGATTTTTCAGATAATTACTGGTCCATTGGTGTTTATTGGGCGCATTCCATCATTTTCTGCAGTTCGGTCTGAAACAAAATATAAATATATGTGCAGCAAAGCGAATTCAAAAGAATTCTTGACACATTTTACGATTATAGTAAATTCGAGTTTATTTATTTTATGTGCAAACCTCAAAGCCTTTAAGTGTAAAATACCTCGGCCTTAATAGGAAAGCATAACTTTTTAGTAATAAGCTTATGTGAACTCCACTCTCATTGTGTGCTTTTAGGTTCTGTGTGTGTATATGCGAGAATATAAATTTTTTACTAAGGTAAATTGCACATCAAACTTTTTAACAAGTTTAAGATTAACCAAAGTTTTTTGCCTTAATATTTATCTTTTAAATTTTCATTTAATTCCCTAATTTCGTGGTCCGCTTGACCAATTAATACTTTACAATTAATTAAGGTTTTTAGTTGAGATGAAAAAAAGTTAATTGGGGTTGAGACGGGGAGTTGATGTCCGAGTGGATCGAGGTCATGATAGCTCAGGTGGTAGAGCAACGGCGTATCTAGCCGAAGGTCGTGGGTTCGAATCCCTCTCGTGCCATTAACTTTTTTTCATCTCAACTAAAAACCTTAATTAATTGTTTTCATTTAATGCTCAAAACAAGGTTTTAAAATTAATATAGCATGAAGTTGAATTCGAAATTAATTATTATGTGTGAAATAAAAACAAGAGAATTGGCAAATAGTTTTTAAGTTAGTTTTAATTGTTTAATCATTTTAAATAATTTTTTTAAAACAAATTTTCATCTTTATTTATCCTTGCCCACAGATAGGGTTTAGATAATTAATTTATTTTCACCCATAAAGAGTTAATTAATGACACGTGAGCAACAACTTAAAAAAAAAAAAATTACCTGCAAGCGTCTAGAGATGAAGAGGAGTGGGTTTAGATCGAATCTGCAGCTTGCAGGGTTTACTGCTCTTTTCCCCCAACCAGTTGAAAATGTTATTTGAGCTAAGGCTCCCACATATACGATTGACAGAAATATACTAAGGCAGAGGAAAATCGAGAACCTCATATTTCAATCCTGAAAAATAAGTTTATTTATTGGAATTTATTAATATCTGACATTTCTTCAGATACTGTGCTTTAACTTTTAATTATTAATATATAATTTGATAACTGAGTATTCTTAAAACTATTTTTATATAAACAAATATATAATTTGATAACTGAGTATTCTGAAAACTATTTTTATATAAACAAAGTAAAATATTATTTGCGAATTTAATATTGACCAAAGGAAAAGGAAACAAATCGTGCTTTTAATCAAAACAAATTGATTTTATTTCCAAGAATTTCATTAACAAAATTATATGGTTAAAAAGTGGCTTTTTCAAGTTTAATTTGCTGAAATTAGATAGATGTTCTTCTGTTTGCTTTGCTCCATCCCTTACTAAGTCTATAATTGTGAGTTTTTTGGTTGTTTTCAACCATTGTTCACTCAAGACTAATCAAAAAGAAAATAACTTTAATTCGTATCAACCAATCAATAAAGTCCTGATGTATGGTTCATATAGCAGGAACAAACTCCAAATCCTGATAGGATTCCTAACAGGACACTACAAGTTAAATGGACACTTAAAGAAGATTGGAATAATCCAAGATGGCACATGTAGATTCTGCAAACAGGCATAAGAGACACCAACACATCTACTAATAAACTGCGGTGCTACACTTGCCCACAGAAGGAAGTGTTTTGGGATGTATAATTTGACCATAGAAGAGCTTCAACCATTGAAACCAGGCCTATTAATCAAGTATCTTGATGAAATAAAACTCACCGATGTGCTTTAGGCAGAGTACGGGGGATACAATAGCTCTTAAAGGGCGCAGTATACTATACCCTGAAAATTACATCTGGTTTATATAATATATAACTTTTTTAGTTTGCCTTTCTTGGTGATTTTGGTTTTCAACTTTTCAACTTTTTCAATGGTGGGATAACATAAAAAGAAAAATAAAGACACAACAATCAATCGGAAAAAACCCACACAGACACACTTTTTCAAACAGCGTTAGGAATGGAGAATTGCAAGTTCTTCAGGGTAAGGAACACTAAAATAGTTGACTTTCAAAAATCATTTGAAGCACTTATAAACCTGAAAATTTAACTTTAAAAAACTTTATGTGTAAAAAGAGGTTGTAGTTCAATTTTAAAAATATTAAACCATTACTACCCCCTTAAAATAAACAAGTAGTCCATCTAAGTATAAAGTTAATGTATTAACTTTTTGTTGCATTTATTTTAATTTTCCACTTTTTGGAATATAAGTTCAGGAAGAACTGCATATTATATTGAAGTTTTTTGATTGTGATCACGGAATCTTTATTCAGAGAAAGAATTGCTGTAAATTCAGGAAAAGTGGACAGTTGTTCTGAGAATCGGAATGCAAGAATGCACCTTTGTGGGACCCCTTCCTTGGTCAGGATAAATAGGGGATTTTGCTGTCAGGTATGATTTTAGGATTAGATAGGAGGTATTTGGGTAGGCTGTCTTCCAGCTTACCTGCCGAAGGCTTGAGCAATGTCAAGGATCAAACCCTGACAACACCGGTCGAATAATCTAATATTTTCGACCTAGTGCCATACAATTTTTAAAAATTAAAATCGGTGATCCAACGTCAGTAGCTTCCCTTGTCAGTTTTATTCCTCTGTTCATGATTTGCTTGTAGACCAATCAGCTAATTAATTTGTCTATTTCTATCTTTGTTATGTTTGAATAGCTTTTTGTACAGAAAAAAACAAAATTAAGCCGGGACTTATTATTGAACGTTAACGAAAAAACTTGTAAAACAAAGGTTGTTCATTTTCCGGCGCTCTACTTACACCATAACGCACAGCAGATGAGTATTCATGGTTTAGTATATATAACGCCTAACCGTTGCGGGCACCGATGATTTTTGATTTAATGATTTATGGATTGAAAGATTGTAAAAACTAATAAAATTTATGCTTATTTTTATATAGTAGTGTAAAGAAAAATGTATAAATTTTTTACACGGCAAATGAGTTTTTAGCAAAACTTTTCACACAGTAATTTAGGTGTCTAACAGAAACCGATTAAAAATATATTTGTAATTATATCATACATGTTGGATAAAGGAATATAGTACCTGATTTGTAGTTTTCCAACTGGGCCGGATAGAATATCCCAGGACGGCGGTTGTTCGCTTTTTATAATGTGAGAGAAACTCCCCCACTCGCGTAGAGAAGGGACGGAAAAAAAGTGACGCTGTTGATGAGAAAATTTTGTGAGCTTCTTTCTTTCTTTTATGGTTTCTTTTAGAAAGATTGGTTCTATAAAAAGTCCTAATTTGAGAACAATATGAAACAAGGTCAAGATTCGTATATATTGTCTTTTTTTGAGATTACATTTTTAAACTGTCATTCTTTTGTTTAAAGTATTACTTTGTTTTTACTAGTTTTCAAAACATAATAAATGCTCTTCTTCTTTTATTGGCAAAACTTTTCACTTAAATGTATTAACAAATATTAAATATTTGAGTGAAATATCTACTATTGCAGTTTTGTTTAGTAAAATTAAAAAATTCTTCTGATCAACGTGAAAACTGAGATGCTCATACACGTAGTCAGTAAAATTCCTTGTTGAGAGATTTATAAATCTCTTAGCTTGCCTCATGATCTTTTCTTCAGTGCTTGAGGCTTTCTTTATCAAATCATTTTTCCAGCTCCAACTTTAGCGCAATATCGAGTGTGTCTAGTTGTAGTTCATTGGGTGACAGAGGTTTCTTCTTTACCCAGTAGGTCAGCATGTTAGTTTCCTTTGAACTTTCATGTCCTAGAACCCAATTGAAAGTAATCTTGCCCTTGGGCCATTAGGAAATTGAGACAGTTTCAGACTAATTTGTCGTAAAAAGCATACGAATTTAGTGTTTTTATAGCTGACTTTCGGAATGTATGTAAATCCGTGCTCTTTTCATTTCCTTCTTTAAGACGACTTGCATAGATCTTGGCTTAGAGTTATAACATTTTTTAAATAAGAGATATTTTTGTTGAGTCAGGATAAGCTAATCCCTCAACCGGAGTCGTTGGTAAAACTGGTTGAGACACGAAAGGAAGAGGAAGGACCTTTTTCTCAACTTCGTCAGAAGCTTATTATTTTTTTATAATTGTAAATGGCAAGGATTCATGTATGGCACACTGGATTATTTTTTAATTTACTTTTAATAAACTGTTTTCTATTTTAGTCTATTTGGGTCATGTCCCCACATTTTTTAAAAATTAAATTATTTGAGTTTTTGGCACTAGTCTTTATTGACATTCGCGAATCACACGATGATGGTGTGAAGGAGATCAGCACAAAAGTTCATTATAGAATATACTTGGAACCAGGGAGTTTTGCTGGAAGAACCCCTTCCTGAAACTTGGATATATCGATTCAGCCACACTTCCAGATCTTATAGGAAATTGAACGCTGAGTAAAAAAGGTCCTATGAACCTGTGACCGCAAACCCTTCAGTTCTGAGCTACAGGCAAAAAACCATGAAAAACCACGTTTTTTGACCTTATTCGTGAAATTGTTAGTAAACCGTTAGTCTAACCGTAAAACAGCTCGAAACAACATCTGTAGAAGATTAATTTCTGCGTCGAATAAAATTAAAACCAGCATGATCGGCCGAAAATTTCATTTTTGGCGATTTTTCGAAGTTAGGAGGTGAAGGGGTACACAAAATTCACCATTTCTAACATGTGTTTTCTGATTGGTACCTCCTACTGAATGAAATAATGTACGAAAAATCTGAACGGCTTACCCATCAGAAAACAGTAACATTCGATTTGGGTGAAAATCAGTAAATTAGCCTTTTTTTACCCTTTCCACCACCCCGCCGTACCTGAGGAAGACCCCATACCGGCGGACAAACGCTTTAGCTTAATCGAATTTGTATATCGAAGGGATTTCAAATAAATGGGATAAAAATACCTCCCAACGATTTTTCTTTCAGGCGAGACCGCTGGTCGGTTTTTGAAGGGACCATATTTTCATTTTAGAACCTAAAACAAAAGGTCTTCCCTTGCTGGTTTCCCCTTGCAAATTTACTTTTCCTTGGTATTATTTTCTATCTATTTATATTATCTAAAATTTTCTTACTAAAAAGAGGAAAACAGCCCGGAACCCTGAACCTAAACTTATGTTTAATTATGCAATAAATAAATAAATAACGGTAATAAAAGTTTAACAATAATAACATTATTTAGGACTTAATAATTAGAATAAATAGGGACTTGTTCATTTAAGCGTATTTGGATGTTAGCCGACCTTTATTGCTATTGTCCATCTTTCTTGCCATGATGCCCTTGTCACTTTTCCCAAGTACTCTTTCGCCTCCTTCCCCGTTGTGCTTCGGAACCAATCTATTTCTCCTTGGCTTGCTCCTATATCAATAGCCTCATTTTTCATTTTTAGTGGATGACCACCCTTTCTTTAAGGACTAGGTCTATTGGCAGTGCGTTGGCTATTACTTGTAGGGCATGTGTTGAAATCGTCCTGTAAATTAGCCAAAATTCGAATGTTTTATGAATCAGACTGGGGTTGGTCTAATCTGATGGAGAATTCGATCACCAACAAACGAGGTTTGTAACGGAGAATTTTTTGATAGGGTGTTCAAGTTGTGAATTTTCGATAAAAATGTCAGAAATGGTGAATTTTGTGTACCCCTTCACCTCCTAACTTCGAAAAATCGCCAAAAATCCGATCAGGCTGGCTTTAATCTCTTTCGACGCAGAAATTAATCCTCTACAGATGTTGTTTCGAGCTGTTTTACGGTCGGTAAAAACTAACGGTTTACTAAAAATTTCACAAATAAGGTAAAAAAACATGGTTTTTTGCCTGTAGCTCGGAACTGAATGGTTTGCGGACACAAGTTCATAGGACCTTTTTTACTCAGCGTTCAATTTCCTATAAGATCTGGAAGTGTGGCTGAATAGATTGGGGCCACCTTGTATATATATAGGATGATCGACTACTCGTGTTACAAACTTGGACAGTAGATTATAAATTCAAAATGGAAACAAAAAGTCCTAATTAACTATATATTAATGGTCCGAATGTCTACAGTTTCGGAGTTATTCCACTTTTTCTGATTTTTTAAGATTTCACAACCTTGCTTCAAATAAACAATAATAACTCTAAAAAGACCACCCCGATTCGGCCTGACGACGTTAAGAGAATAGTGAAAAATATGATGTTAGACAAGTGGAAGCGTTGTTGGGCCGACTCGACTGACGCGTTGGTGTCCGTTAAGCCGACGGTCGACCGGTGGAGCCCGGAGGGGATATCTCGAAGGGAAAGCGTTGTCCTGACCCGCCTGCGGATAGGCCACACACGTGCGACTCATGGGTACCTGTTGGTTGGCGCGAGTCGACCTAGGTGCCCAGCATGTCAAGTAGACAGACTCACGGTGGCGCATGTGCTGGAGGGGTGTCGCAGCTTGGCCCTGTATAGGGACCAAAATGGAATACCGCCGGGTTATAGAAGAATGCTCGAGCATGGTAGCGAATTCAAGGACAAACTTTTTAGGTTTCTAACAGATATTGGGATTATGGGTTGTATATAGAGGGGTATTTATTTTATAGGTTTAAGTTTAGCTTTAGTTTCTGGTAGAATAGAAGTATGTTGGTGGGCGGTGCAGCATATTATTTGAAGGCTCCACCGCTGCTCCGGTAAACCGGTTCGGGGCGGAATATCGAGTACCCTCCGACCCGGATTCCAGACAGAGGATATGCATGTGTGATTGGGTTTGTATATAGTAGTATGAGTGAGTGTGAGACTGACTAGTTTTAGGGAACGTAAGGGCGCCGAAATGACCAAAGAAGTCGATGGCGCCCGACCAGAGCCCAACCTCGGAGTCGCTTATGCACCAAGGTGGGTGACTCCCCCTGATCTATGAGGGAGAGGCCAGAGGCCTCCTAGGAGGTCTCGCAATTCTAATTCTAATAACTCTAAAACTGAAAGGTTTTGGACAAAGCCGTTAATACCGTTGAAAACTACGTTAAATTTCAAATAAGATGTGATCATTACCAATCTTGTAATCGTTCGTGAAATAAGCGTTTTAGTAGCGAGACTTCAAAAAAATTTTTTTTTTCAAAATTGAAAAACTTACCATGGTAATTTTAAACTACTTTTCCAAATCTAGAGACAACCAAACGTACACCATTTAATGCCCTTTTTAGTGCTGCTATTGCTTTTTTAATTACTTTTTTCAAAGATGAAGAAATTGATGAAGGAAAGGAAAAACCATGGTTGAAGGATTAGAAAGGTGGAAAGATTAATAATAAAAAAACTTAAGGAAATTTTGAATGCATTTATTAAACTTTTTTAATTTTGATTCGAAATGCTCTCCACCTTCTGTAATGTATTTTCGACGCTCTGTCGACGCATTAAACCAACAAAACTCGTACATAAGATGTATATCAGCGTATTCTTCATTAGAAAAAGTATCTTTAGTGTTAACAAGATTCACATAAATAACTAAAAACGTTTTGAAACTTAAAACTGTTATTCCGGAGAATAAAAATAAAATTCTTTAATCAAAGTTGCAGTCGTGTTAGTAAATAAGTAAATACTTTCACTATTTCGGTTTCGAACCAAAATTTAAAAAACGTTTAATAAATTCATTCAAAATTTTCTTAAGTTTTTTTTCGTTTAAATTTCCACCTTACCAATCCGTCAGCCATGTTTTTTCTTTACCTCCACCTATTTCTTCATCTCTGAAAAAAGTAATTAAAAAAGAAATTTTACCACTAAAAAGGATATTAAATGGAGTACGTTTTCTGAAATTTGCTGATCTCTATGTTTAGAATAGTATAGTAGTTTAGAATCACCATGGTAAGTTTTTTTAACTTAATCTTTTTTCTCAAAGTTCTCACTACTAAAACGCTTATTTCACGAACGTTCACAAGTTTAGTATTGATCACATCTTATTTGAAATTTAACGTAGTTTTCAATGGTATCAACGGATTTGTGCAAAACCTTTTAGTTTTGGTGTTATCATTGTTTATTTGAAGCAAGGTCGTGAAATCTTAAAAAATCAGAACAAGTGGAATAACTCCGAAACTGTTGAGATTCGGACCTTAGTTAATAAGGAATTTTTGGTTCCATTCTGAATGTAGAATCTACTGGCAAAGTCTGTAACACGTATAGCCGAACACCCTGTATAAAATCATTCTACGATATTATTTTTCGTATTAAACATATTTCTCAAATTTAGTAACAGTTTTATACGATTTATGTAAAATTTAAAGAATCCATGTGAAGCAACAAATAATCCAAAATATTTCTTAATATATCACTTGTTAAAATTCGATTATAATCTTTAGATTTATATATTTTAAATATACGCGCGTTTTATAATTTATAACAATAAAAAAGTCAATATATCCGTTTTGTTATTGGAATCTGTCTAAATAAAATTAATGACGACACAAGAAAACTTTGTACATTAAAAGAATTATTTTCATTGAAATGTAAAATTTATTGATATAGATAGATACGTTGAATATTAATGGGCTTCGGGGCTGAAAGATGGTTGTGGATGAAGTTCTTAACGGCCTGGGAAAGCACTGCCATTCATCCCTTCATTAATCAAATCAATAGTGAATAAATACCTGTTCTGCCCAAGGCGTGTCTACCCCTTTCAGAGTGATGATGATTTACTTAAATAGACTGAAGAGTTGTTTCAGCCATGAAATTAGAATAGTTTGTAATTTTGAACGTACTTGTGATTTATTGAAATTTATTAACGATACTTTCTGTGCGAATTTATTATTTATTTCGTTATAGTTAGGGTGTTAACTGTTGCAATTTCTTTCCATCTTGTTCAAGATTTGATTAATTACTTTGGATAATCTTCTGCAAATAAATTAAATTTAGGTTTTTAAAAAAAACCTTTTTTTATAAAAAAAGGAAGATTAACAATTTAATTAAGAAAATGTAGTTTCAAATACGTATAAAGCCGAATTTGTGCTAGTCAGATCGAAGATCAATCCTGATCAAGTTTTACACAGTTCCTCCAGAAATTTTACTCTTTTTCTAAGATTCTCCATTCTTCAATAAATACTTTGAATATAAAAAAATATTTTTTTTTGCATTGTATAAATTCACTTTTTTCCACTTTCTACATGTTTTTGTTAAATTTAAACAATGTTTGTAAATCCCAGGCTCTGAAGATGATCTCAATAAAGATCGAAACGTTGGCACGATAAAGAAAATGTTTTTCTGACATCACACCAGACCGCATCTAACGATTTCTGAATAATTATTCTTCAATCATTTTCAAGACATTTTATTAATTTTCTATGTAATTCCTTGACAATGATTTCGTTATGGGGCTCCTAGTTTAATAAATTAAATTTAATGAAAAAAATTGTTTCTTTTGTTGATTAATTCAATTTTCCTCAGTGCAATTTAATAAAGGAAACGCCAGATTTAAGTTTAAAAGCTTCTAAGTTAAACAACGTATGAGTAAGAGAGTGGCCACTATTTCACCATTTCTTTATTAAGCTAATGCTTGAAATATGATCGTGCATAATTGTGAGACCATTAGCATTCTTATTTACATAAGAATTTGGGGTAATGGAGTTTAATTGAACAATGGGGGTAATTGGGGGTGGGCTGCTGGGCCTAAGAGAGAATGATCTACGCCTCTTCACTTGTCATGATTTGTACGAGGAATTGTGATCCTTGCCATCATACATAATAATGTGCCGTTCGGCAGGAGGACATCAATCAATAACTACGTGTCCCCCTCGAACAAACTTGTCCAATTTTCAAGATGTGTTTGTCTTTCGCCAACTAGAGGAAGCTGCGCTAACTAAATACAAGAAAAACTCTCACTCCCTACCTCCCTCGCTCTCTCAAGAAATTAGAGATTCCGTGGATTTAAAGGGTTTCCGTGGGGAACGAGACTTAATCACGTCTCTCCCATTTACATTGCCTCCTCTCCTTCCTCACCCTTTCCCAAAAACCCCGTGTAGTGTACTTCATAAAAGTCCCACGAGGAACACCGCAGTCTCAAGTTTCACTCTATGTACTTTTCCATCCGATTATTTAGAAAAATTTATTTCTTCAAGAACTACTGTCAGTTAATTTATTTCAACTATTAATAAGTCTGATATACTGCCCTAAAAACTTTGCGTTCGTAAAATTTAAAATGTTTATTTTGGACATGATGATTTACGTTTGTTAATAGTGACGGCAATAAGAAAATAATTTTATTAAGTTTCAGAATCCTTTGCAAGGTTGAGGAATGAAAATGCTTAAAGCTAATTAAGGTATCAGTGGTGTGTATTTTCACAAAATTAATCAACATAGGATAGGTGCCTATTATGCTGGATGTCTAGGGCCTTTTCTTGACAAAGCGATGACTTGTTGAACCCGCACTGGGTCCGTTTATACTCGCTAGTTTTTGATATTACTGAAATGCGTTTCGGCTTTGCGCCATCTTCAGTGAAAACCTTTGTCTCGTTGTCCTTGTAAATCTTTTTATATAGTGGTAATAATCTATTAGATTTCGTAGTCCGATTGACAAAACAACTTTTCCAATTGATTAATCTTTATGTAAGGTATTGGTTGTAATGAAAAAGTCTAAAAAACTAAAGTTCTCCGTGTCCGTTTCATTTTTCGCCGAGAATCGAATCCTGATTACACGATATTTTAAAATTGGCAAAAAGGAGGGAAAATTCGAAAGGTAGATTGAGATTGGAAGTTGGTGTCCGAGTGGATCGAAGTCGGGATAGCTCAAGTGGTAGAGCAGCGGCGTATTTAACCGAAGGTCTTGGGTTCGAATCCCACTCGTGACACTGACTTTTTCATCAATTCAACCAAAACCTCACATAAAGATTAATTAATTGAAAATGGTAATAATGTTACATGTAGGAGATATGTGGCTCAACGGGCATTTATTTATGGAACAAGTAAAAACTTGCCAGCTATAAAATTTCTATTATCAATCATGAAATGTGATAATATATTTTGGGGGCGTCGGTGGCTGCAAAGGTTTAGGCGTTGACAAGGCGCTCATTACTGTAAGGTAAAGGTCCCGGGTTCGAAGGATTCATAATTACAAATGGACTTAAAAAAAAAAAAAAAATATTTTGGATTTCAAGTTGATTCGGTGTAGTGGTTTGATTATATAGTTTTTATGTTTTGTAAGCATCAGGTCTTTGTATCGGGATAGTTGAGAAAAATGACAAAATAATATATTAAAAAATGAAATTTTTTATCTTTAGGTAACAACATTTACAGCAAAAAATGAACTCTGCTATATAGTTTTTGAGAAAACGTACCTTTTCCTCATGTACGCTTTAAGATCCCCTTAAATATTGTAGTTTAAATTGATTACTCAAACTTACCACAGAGTTTCACCGAGGTTTTTACCACATTTTGTAGGAAATATCTAGTTCTAATTTATGTTATTATATTTCCACCAGATTCGTCATCTAACGGTTTTTGAAAGGAATTGTCAATTTTAGTTTACAACCACTAATTATTTGTACCTGCAATATTTCTTTCATAAAAAGAAATTTTTTTTCAACGTACACAGTCTAAAATTTCGCCTTAAAAAGGGATAAAAAGCTTGGTGGAATTGGTATTTATGAACAATCTATTTAAACTACAATTACTAAGCTGATCCTAAAGTGCACTGCAAATGAGGAAAAGCTATGTTTGTGACACGTGCTTAATTGAAACCTTTTTCAAAATATTAATATTTACTATACGACATGTACATAAGACAGGATTATATTGTAAACTAAAGAAATATGAATGTTATTTTTTTTTACAATGGATACCAGAAACTGGAGGAGTTTCCTCCTGAGCACTGCAGCTGAGCTGTACAGCTTATTGTACTTTATCCCTGGCTCCATATTTTGGGGGAGGGCTCGCAACACAAATGTGAACTTGAGCCCCCGTGTACCGGTGTTCTTCCATCGAAGAAACTCATTTTTGAATGGGGTTGGGACCAAATTCAGGGTCGCTGAGATGCCGTGTCAATTTCTTTCAATTGCGGCCACCGTTCCCCTTAGGATTTAGAAAAAGTCCCGAGGCGACGGTGGGGATCGAACCCACGACCGCGGGATGTACTAGCCGATAATCTGACGCCTTAACCACTAGGCTACCGCGGTCCCCTTATTATTATTATTATTATTATTAATTTCGTGATTATAAACAAAAATTGAAATATTATTTTCGTTTAAACTTTCGGATCTCTGAAATTTTTTAAACCTAGCTGGTCCATGTCACATACAAAATGATATAAAAAACTTGATGGAATAAAGCGAGTTCTTTTGAGTAACCGATTTAAATTACAATCATTAAAATTTATTATCCAAAGAAATTTAATAAAAAATTGAAAAAAATGTATATAGTAAATAAGCAATGTTTTCTGAGATAGCAAAGTTAATTTTTTGCTGTAATAAAATTTAAACGTAAAAAATTTATGTTTTTCTAATATGCTAAACTGTGGGCTTAAAACTCAAATTTTTTCCAATCGTTTGTAGCGCTAATATTGTTAACTAAAGAATAAATTTTGTTCACCATCTTTATGTAAGGTATTGGTTGAGATAAAAAAGCCAGTGTCACGAGCGGGATTCGAACCCACGACCTTCGGCTAAATACGCCGCTGCTCTACCACTTGAGCTATCGTGACATCTGGTCTATCACCGAAAGTCTTGGGTTCGAATCCCACTCGTGACACTGGCTTTTTCATTGCAACCAAAAGCTTACGTAAAGGTTAATTAATTGAAAGTGGTAATAATGTTACAAGTAGGAAATATGTGGTTCAAAGGGTATTTATTCTATGGGACAAGTAAAAACTTGCCAGCTATAAAAGTTTCTATTATCAAACAATCATGAAATATGATAGTATATTTTAGGGGGCGTCGGTGGCCCGAAGGTCATGGGTTCGAATCCCGCTCGTGACACTGGCTTTTTTATCTCAACTAATACCTTACATAAAGAATAATTAATAATAATTAATTGAAAGAATTTATTTGGTCACGAAATCTAATGGATTTTTATTCAGAAATCCTGAGATGCGGTCTGGTGTGATGTAGGTTTCAGAAAAACATTTTCTTTATCGTCCCAGCGTTTCGATCTTTATTGAGCCCTGAAGATGATCTCAATAAAGATCGAAACGTTGGCACCATAGAGAAAATGTTTTTCTGAAACCTACATCACACCAGACCGCATATCACGATTTCTGAATAATTATCGATTAACGGTCACTAACCACCACACATTTCTAACGGATTTGTTCACAATTTCAGTTTTTTTAATCCCCTATTAAACCCCCTGTTCGATTATTTTGCCTTTTTCCTAAAATATCTCTATCCGGCTACTGTGAAGCGGTCTGTTTGGTTCTTGGTTGGATTCCGTAGCAAGGTTTGCACCACGGGTTTACATGTGTCCTTTTCCACGTTATTTCGCTATAAGTGGTTTTTATCCCCATATCCGGGAAGACCCTCGTTTCGTATATTTGAAAGAGTGTAGATTAGTAAACGACAGGCCCGCATCTCCCGCCGGTCGAGCAGTTGGCCTGGTTTCGGGTCGATCCATATTCTTATAACAAAAATCATAAATAAATTTTTATATCCTGCGTCTTATACAGTACATACAAGGCATAAAATCGGGTTTCTGAATGCAGCTCAATTCAATTCGATTTAATTTTTAACAAAAATATCCTGTCTTTTCTCAAACCACAAAAATTCTAAAATAAACATTTTTAAATGACCTATATTACGTATTTTATAAATTGTATTTATAAAACGAGTTTGACATTTTATTAATAACAATAATAATTTATGTATTGCATGTAGTTTATTTATTCTATTCTAGCTATAATATTTAAGATAGATCGAATGATGGTCGAGTGATACATTTTAATGAAACTATGACAGTTTGATGGCAAACGACTCAGTTAATAGCGTAAATAGGATTATTATTTGACGGTATAAATAATAAAAATAAATCAATTTCAAGTTTATTAAGAAATTTTGTATTTCAATTCTTTTTCTAATATATTTCGTCGGTAGAAAATGCACGGTTGACGACGCTATAAATGCTTTATTACTATTTTTTAAGCAAATATGGTTGAGTTGAAAAATTAGAGTCAAGAGAAGGACTCGAACCCGCGACATCCGGAGAAGTATTTTGACGTTTTACCACTATTTTCTCCAGACACCAACTAACCAACTTAACCTACACTTTTATATTTTTTTCTTTTTCGCTAATTTGCTTTTTCCAATATTTCAGTGTATTCTGTTGGATTATAGGAAATACTTACAATTATTCGTTTTACAGAAAAGGACCTGTTTTTAAAATGATGGATTATAATTTTTTAAGAAAATTCAAGAGCATTAGGCACACAAATTGCTAATTAGTTTTTCACGATCTGCAAAATGATTAATTAAGGGGGGTGTTAATATTTTTTCTTTTTTTCGTTTTACCTCTGAAATTATTCAAACCTAAGTGAAAAGTGTTGACAGATCATTCCAAACCTGCCTTCCAACTTTGGCACTAATGGCGTTAACTAAATTAAACAAAGCCGTAGAAGGGTGGGAAGTAAATAAATAAAAGTACAAACTGACTGAACTAATTTTTATGCAGTTATGCCGGAGAGAAAAACATTTCACTATTCCAGTAACTACTTTTTGTAAATGATGGTTCTTCTCACAGATTTGTTCTTTAAGATCCTTGAAAATGAAAAAATCTAAGGGTAGAACCTTCATTTACCAAAAGTGAATCTACATACTCCACGTTCATCATTTCTATGTCAGAAAATATAAATATTTTTAATTACCTCAATCAATATGAAATGAAAATTCGGAAAAACAAGAATTACTTTATCAACAATTCTCAAAATGTCGTGTTGCTACATTACTCCATTACTGTTTATTATAGGTTATTATTATAGGTTTTTTTGAAGTTAGATTTATTATTAAAAATGTATTTATAAGTATTAAGTACAAATCACCAAAATATATCATAAAACAATGTACAACAACATAGAATGTCATTAAAAATCAAATTAAACAACAAAGTAATTAATGCATTCTATTTATGAACCATTAAATTTTTTTCATATTATCTGTATGCATTATCTTTATACATTTTCAAAAATGTTTCATCCAAGCAACAAAATTTAATTATTCCTCTTTCGTCTATTCGAGTTCCCTAAGATCAGATGAGGCAGCAGGCTTTTACGCAGCTTTTTATCAGCGACCTGCTAAAAGCTTCTTCACATAAAGGTGACGATCGTTTCGAAAATAACAAAATATAAACAAAAATAATAAAAGAAAAAGACAAATGGCATTATGGAATGTTTGAACATTTACGTTTTTTTAAGAAATTTAAAACTATGCATTTCATAACTAAATTTTTCAAACATTTATATACAGTGACTCACAAATTCGTTCACAGATGTATACAAATTGTGTTATTTCATTATTTACTATACAAAACAATTGTAGGAAATCTAATAAAAGTATTTTTTTAAATAATTTTATTTATCTTAACACAAAAAAAAAACACCCAAAAAATTAAATTGATCCTTTATCATATTATTAAAATAATATAAAAGAAATTACCGTGCGTAAAAGATAATATGATTGAGTCATGGAAAGTCCTTTAATATTTTGTATGTCCTCTTTTGGCTTTCAAAACTGCATCAATATTCTGGGCATACTTCTCACGAGATTTCTGCACTGTTCTGGAACAATTACGCCCCATTCAACTTGTGTTTTTTCCCAAAGTTCATCGAACTTTGAAGCGTCCCCTGCAGAATCGACTAAAGATCTTTTTAGTGTTCCCCTCAAGAGCTCAATTGGATTAAGGTCAGGTGACTGTGGGGACCATTCCATGACATTAAAACCACGATCGGCAAGCCACTGTTTGGTCAGCCTGGCCGTATGTTTGGGCCGTTGTCGTGCTGAACGTAATCCATAGCATTCATTCCTCCTGATATTCTATGAAGCACTCCAACACCACTTGATTTCATGCAACCCCAAATCATTATGTTCCCACTACCAAATTTTACATTAGGTAGGACTCTTCGAGAACTTAAGGGTTCTTTGTTTCCCTTCCAAACCCAAACTTTCCCATCTGACGCAAATCTGTTAATTTTGGTTTCATCAGACCAAATTACGTTATCTCACATTTCCTCTGTGTAGGTTTTATATTTTTTTGCAAAATTCAAGCGAAGCAACTTGTGGCGTTTGGCCAGAAATGGTTTCTTCACTTTTCCCGTCGCTCTTAATCCGGCTTCACGTAAACATCTCCGTATTGTTTCAGCACCGACGTCCATATTATTATTAACACGCAGCCTACGCTGAATTTGGACAGCATTGTCAACCTCTCCTGATCGAATGGAGCGTATGATACAACGCCTTTTGGCCTCGGAAATTTTTTTTTTAGGGCCACTCCTGTTCTTTTTAAAACAAGTATTGGAAATTCCGGAAGATCTTTTAAGTTTTGTTATTACCCCAATAGAGCATTTATATTTTTTTGAAATTTCATGATAAGGAAGTCCTTCTTGTAGAGATTTCATTATTTAATCTTTCAAAAATGTTGAAAATGGCTTCATACTGTAATTAAACGGATTATACCAAAACCATTAAGGAAAGAAAATATTTTCGATATGTAAGAAAAATAACTAAATTGATGATACCTGATTAGAAATTTGAGACGAATTATTGAATGGTTTTTGCGAAATTTGCAATGAAGTAACCTGAGTCACAAAACTGTTCACATGAAGACTCATAATAAACTGGCTCACTTCAAAGATGTAAATATAAATGAAAAATATTAGGGTGAATGTTTGTTTACTAACAGTTCAAAGAACTCAATCCTGTTGCTGTTGTCTAGGATTAAAAAATATGGGGTTGCAGACTAGAGATAATTGAAAATTGTTTACCGATGTGAACAAATCTGTGTATCTCAGTAAAAATATTTAAAAAAAATGAAAATTGACAAATTATATTGTTTAGTAAAACAATAGGTAACCCTATGTGTCTTTTGGTACAAGTAAACAATTTAATTAAATAGGTAGAGATTAATGACCGTTAATCGATAGTTATTCAGATATCGTGAGATGCGGTCGTGTGATGTATCTTTTATTGAGATCATCTTCAGGGCTCAATAAAGGATCGAAACGTTGGCACGATAAAGAAAATGTTTTTCTGAAACCTACATCACACCCGACCGCATCTCACGATATCTGAATAACTAATTAAATAGGCTTAAGCCAAGTTAAGTATAATCAGCACAAAAAATTTACAAAGTTTTTATACATCAAAGAACTAGGCACGCCCAATTAAAGTTAAACGGCCGAGCAGCCTTTTCGGCATTTTATTTCCATCGAACCATTTATTCCGTTATTATTCTTTAATAAATGAACAGATTATGGAGAAATGCGGCCTTTTTTCTGTAATCATGTGTGACATGTGACATGTTATTTTAGTTTTCACGCAGGAACATGAGAAGGCGAACGACTACGAATAAAACTAAATCACGACTGACTTTTCCTTATTTAACTTATTCAGGAGTAACATTAACAGAAAGATACTTGAAAAGAGATCCGACAAAACGATCNATTTCTGAATAATTATCGACTAACGGTCACTACTCACCACACAATTTTATTTACATTCACTATTTTTCGTGGTCCGCTTGACAAATTAAGACCAATAAAGTAGCGGCGTATCAAGCCGAAGGTCGTGGGTTCGAATCCCGCTCGTGACACTGGCTTTTTTATCTCAATCAATACCTGACATAAAGATTGTGAACAAAATTTATTCTTTAGTTAACAATATTAGCGCTACAAACGATTTTGAAAAAAATTGAGTTTTAAGCCCACAATTTAGCATATTAGAAAACCAAATTTTAAATTTTTTACGTTTAAATTTTATTACAGCAAAAAATTAACTTTGCTATCTCAACAAACATTGCTTATTTACTATATACATTTTTTTTTCAATTTGTTATTAAATTTGTTTAAATTTTGTATTAAATTCACACCAGACCGCATCTCACGATTTCTGAATAATTATCGACTAACGGTCACTACTCACCACACAATTTTATTTACATTCACTATTTTTCGTGGTCCGCTTGACAAATTAAGACCAATAGAGTAGCGGCGTATCAAGTCGAAGGTCGTGGGTTCGAATCCCGCTCGTGACACCGACTTTTTTATCTCAACTTAAAACCTTTATTTACATTGATTACAATATTTATAGTTCTTGTAGTAGTTGCTTCTGACAAGTTTTATTTACTCCTAGCTTGTGAAGTTACATTATATGATTATAATACATTATTATTTTTCATTTGAGAGAAAAGAATAGATCAAAAACCTCTATAGTTGCTTATTTTTAGAAGGGCGTGTTTTACTTTCTTTTGTCTACTACTATAGTTAGTGCTACTACTTTCTATTTCTTTTAGTACTAGCTATAGTTACCTATTTGGCCGATTATTGGGCCAGTACTAGCCCTGCTTGAAGAATTGAATGGTTCCATTTTTAATGTATATGCATCGTTGCATTGTGCATCGTTGTATTTAATGTATATGCAAGTTCCATGTGCAGTTCCGGGTGTATATCGGAGGAGTCTGTTAAAAGCCTCGAAAACTTGTTCTGCGCGTGATATTAGTTCAGCATGTGAAACTCCAAGGAGGGGGTAAAAGAGCATCGGCCTGACCACCACCTTGCACAGTGGTTTATTGGTGACGGACTTACTGGTGGTAGAGGGTAGAGCAGAGGAAAAAATACGCGAATAGATGCATTGACTTGGTAGTAAAAGCAGTTTCCGGACTATTATCACCCAAAGATGAACGACTCGGACAACGACAGTCACTCCTTCAGATTTGAATTTGTTATACAGCAACGCTTGTTGAAAACAGCCTCCATTTTATTATGATTAATTTTTTATTTTACAATGGTTATAGAAACATCCTTATGCAGTACTCACGTAGCTTAAGCTATGTTGTACAAGTACATTGCAGCATTGTCAGCGTAAAAAGCCTTGTTCTTATTCTGTGGGGTATTGTGTTAAAATAGTTGAAAGAAGATGATGAGACCAAGAATAGAGCCGTGAGGAACAGCAGCAATGTCTCTCCGTTCGCAAATGGACGATCGAAAGCAAACTTATTATTATCTGGATAAGAGATAGGAGTGGTATATTTTTATCATGTAGAGGAAGGAAGGAATACCATCAGATTGCTGATTTTGATCAAAATTTCAATATCTCGTATTTCCTGTTCTTTCTTTAATACACTTCGAAGACAGCTCGGCATACTTTCTACCAGTCTGGAAGAGTCTCTTTGCTAGAGGTTAGCCCATTCTTCACGAAGAGTCCTTTCAAGACCGTGGAGTGTATCAGGAAGTGATGGACGTGCTCTTATTCGTCTTTTGAGGTTATCCCATAAATGTTCGATGGGGTTCAAGTCTGGAGAACGGGTTGGCCAGGTTAAGACCCTGATGTTATGCTGTTGAAGGTACGTTTTTACTATGCGAGCGACTTGTGGACGGGCATTATCGTGCATTAGAATAGGATTGTAGCTGATTTCATCGAGGATAGGCAGCGCATGATGTTTCTTAATTTCATCCACAGAGCAAGTGCCGTGAAAGACCCTCCACGAACAACAACCAACTCTGTGCGACTCTCCATTGAAAGTGCCGCCCAGACCATCACTGAGCTACGTCGAAAAGGTAAGCTCTGGGAAAAATTACAGGCTTCGTACCATTCATTTCGCCTTCTCTTTACTCTTTCACGACCATCTGGAGTTGGTAGAGCAAATCTACACTCATCTGTAAAAAGTACAGCAGACCAATCGTCCAATGGCTGTGTTCTCGAGCAAATGCGAGTCGCGTAACTTGGGGTGTTCTGGACAATCCTGGTCCTCTTACGGGACGAAAAACCATCAGTCCATTACTGATTTAATATTCTTCGAGCAGTGCGTTCAGAAATTAGGACACCTCGAACTTCCTGGAGCTGACGAATCGCTTGAACAACCGTAAGGTGCGGGTTTCGAAAAATTCTCAAAGTCAAAAAACGGCCATCTGGTTCTGTTATCCTAGGGCGTCCAGAACCGGAACTTCTATGGTAGGACCTAGTTTCTCGAAAACGTCGAACTTTGTCGTGGAACTGCGATGTCAATAGCCGCACACTTGATGGAACTACGTGGCACTATTAAGTGTAAAAATTGAAATTAATAAAACAAAGATGAAAACTAAACAATTTATTGCTTCAGAATTGAAATGAAACTGAATAAACATTTTAAATTCCATTCACTAGTTTCGTGATCCGCTTGACCAATTAATATATTACAATTAATTAAGGTTTTCAGTTGAGATAAAAAAGTCAATGGCACGAGCGGGATTCGAATTTGAAAAATGCAAAAAGGAGTGAAAATTCAAAAGGTGTGGTTGAGATGGGAAGTTGAGGTCCGAGTGGGTCGAGGTCACGATAGCTCAAGTGGTAGAGCAGCGGCATATCAAGCCGAAAATCGTGGGTTCGAATCACGCTCGTGCCATTGACTTTTTTATCTCAACTGAAAACCTTAATTAATTGTAATTTTAAATTCCGTAAAAATTACACATTGAAAAATCCTTTATCCTTGTTTTGGATTAAGGATTAAGTTTGGTTATTTCTATTAGGTTATTCCTTATTTAAAACATAGCATAAACAAATATTTATTGATAAAAACAATGGGACAAATTAAGGACGAAATTTTCTTTTATCGAGACAATGAAAAAAAAAATCAGTTGAGTGGAATTTTTTTGCCTGTCAGTGTATGTTTTTATTGTTAGAGAGAAGAGGTAATTCTGATTGGAAAATTGTCCATGAGAAATGATTTTTCTCAGTCACTGAGCGTAGTAGTGTTGTAAATTATTGTATTACTATTGGCAGAGTAGTTTTCAGTTGTGGATTGTTCATACTAAAATTTTACAATTACTTTGAAATTTCAACTTAATTTTAGAATAATTGTATACAAATTTAATAATTTATTGTTAAAATCTTACGAATTAAATTTAATTTAGCAGATTTCTTTTTGGCTTTAAGTCCGGATATATTACAACTCTTTCCAAAGATTGATTTTACAAATACCACAATGTTTCCTTTCTCAATGTCGCGGTTTCTCTTCGTTGGGGTTTCGAGTGTAAAATCTTTGCTACAACCTGTTTGGTGAGTACACAACCGGCAGGAATTAATTAACTTCTGCTGGTTATTTAAAACGGTAGGAAAGATACGCAGATTAATTTAAGCTCACAGATTTGATATTTTTTGCAAGTGTATAAACAAAGTGAGCAAATTATGAAGCGATTTTATTACTTTCTCTCATTATTTCTGGGCGTTTCTACTTTTATTATACAGATTTAATTTTACGGTTAATCTTTTATACAATGCCTATGATAACCAGATAAAATTTATATATTGATAAAACATAATGTAATAATAATAAAATAACAATTTTATTCATAATTCATTATATATATATATATGACATAAAGCAACTATCATACATCATGATCTAATCTTCACTACCAGAGAGATTAAAAACCAATTATTAATTAAATGCTAATTTGTCGAAATAGTTTAGTGAATAATTTTTCAATTAATTAATCTTTATGTAAGATTTTGGTTGAAATGAAAAAGTCAGTGTCACGAGTGGGATTCGAACCCACGACCTTCAACTAAATACGCCGCTACTGTACTACTTGAGCTATCGTGACTTCGATCCGGTCGGACACCAACTTCCCATTTCAACCTCACCTCTCAAATTTTCCGAAAGTCGTGTGTTCGAATCCCGCTGGTGACGCTGACTTTTTTTCTCAACCAATACCTTTCATAAATATTAATTAATTGAAAAATGTTAATTGGTCAATCGGACCACGAACTGTAACGGATTTAGTGTATAATGTTTATAAACAAAATATATAAGTTTTAAAACTTACAAGATAAATGAATCATCTGGGAAAGTAAGTTTTAAACTTGAAAATAAAGCATTTGTTGATATATGGAAGTTTTTACAAAAACCCAATGGTCGTGTTATTACATACTTTTTTTAATGTAATAACAACTAATTTTTGAAATTATTATTAATATTCAAGTGCTTCAAGTCATGCCATAAGTTACACGAAAAAACATAAGTGCAGTTATAAGCGTGAATTTGACCTTTCGATGAGGTTGTATAAGAGTTGTACATGAACATGAATACGAACTCCTTGGTCTGATGCTCCTAGGTGTTTTGGGTAAGAGTGAAAACGTCATTGATAAGAGAATTGGAATGATGATAATTTGGGGATTGGCTAGTTAGGAAAAGTTAGATACTGTATTAGGAAAAGGGATACTAACAAAGAAATCAGTGATCGTCCGAAGGATTTTCAATTGATGGGAACTCTCCCAACTTTAATGGTTGATTTTTCAGCCGTCTCGTATACTGACACTACCTGTATGTAGCACTTGACCATATCCAACAGATAACGACCGACTACCCCGAGGTTGGGTATTTCCCCAGGGCCTAGAAATTACCTAGGATTTGCCTGTTTCTAAAACAGGGTAGACCCAAAGATCACCTTGCGTCATACCGGTTGATCTCCCTTTTATCACTACATGGAAAAATACTGGAAACAAAAATTCACAAAAGGAGGGGAAATAGGGGACACACCAATCAGTACAGAGCAACCCAAGGAAAATCCATCCATACCAGCAGTAATGGAAAAAATCTTCGAGGCAGAAGTATGTACAAGGGCTACTTTTTGATATCCGTAAGGCTTTTGACAAAATGCGGTAGCCTATCCTAATAACAAGCTTAATCGAGCGACGAGCTTCCAAAGATATGAACAAACTGCTACAGAGCTATCTAAACAAAAAAGATGCTATATTAATACAGATTGTAAGCGAAAAGTCACCTTAGGAGTTACCGAAGCCTCAGTTTTAGGGCTATTGAAAAACCAGCACTTATATTATTACAAGTCAAGTTAAACATGATTAGTCCAGCAATTGTTCGGCTGGAAGGGATACCCAATGAGTACCCAAGTACTGCTTACCAAACATAATAGAAAGAATTAGAAATAATATAGAAATTAACGACACTGCTTCACAATTTTTATGGGGGTATGGCGATTTTGCTGGAAAGTTATTTTTTGCTAAAACATATAGTCCGGTATGCCCATGTCGGACTATAGACTATACTACGATGCGATCTCTACCATCAAGAAAAAACCGGATAGTTAGCCAGAATGAATCTTGAAGGTATTTAACCATCTTGGAAAGAAATGTTCTGCAAAACAATGTGAAGAATTATTTTGTTGTTGTTGTGAATAGTAAGCCTTAAACGAAAGCCTAGCAGTGTTGTACATCTAGTTGAATTTTGCCAAGTTAAGTAGCGAATGTGGATTTCATGTGAATCTTTTGTTCATATAGTTCATATAGCCCCAAGTAATTGACCAGATCTGCCGAAGAAATACTAATTTGATGTACATAAACGGGAGGTAGTATTTTGTGTTTGAGGGTAAAAAAACACTTATGCTTTTTTGTTCTAAGATAAGTATGGTTAGGGATGATCGCATGGGGGCGTCGGTGGTCGCAACGGTTAAGGCGTTGACACGGCGCTCATCACTGTAAGGTAAAGGACCCGGGTTCGAATCCAGCGGCCCTGCATTCGAACCCAACATACTTACAAATGGGCTTTTTTTTAAAAACACCGGCACCCCGAGGGTTGATATAACCTCTGCTGTTGCGAACCCTTGTAAAAAAACGTAGGTAGGTGATCTTGAAGGGCTCAATTGCTAGGTTTGGAAAGAATATTGCTGGCGGTGGGAGAGTGATGAGGAAAGTCTGCCGTGGGAAAGCTGAAAATTAACAAACCTAGGTGGAATACATGAATACTAGGGAGTATAAAATGGATTGGAAAGGTTGAGGTTCGGTAGGCAACGAGGCAGATACAATCAGACAGGTAGGAATTTAGGATGAGATAGTACGTACTAAAAAGGAAGGATTGAGTATCAGTTGTAAAATCTAACTCTTATTTAAAATTTATATTAAAAAAATTGAATATTGCAATTATTCACAATTGGGTAAAACACAATAGTGAACAAGATTTAAAAAAAAAGTTGAAAAACCACCCATTGCTAGCACTTCAAACTCTAAATTACATTACATTTCATCTTCACCAGGAAAAAGTCCTTTGAGAATTGCGTATTTATTATTTATTCAAGAGCTTTTGGATGCGTGGGATAATGTTGACTGAGAGTGACTTCCGATTTCTGGATAGGTGTCGTGTATGATGTATATATTAAGGTCATAGTGGATGGTTTCGTTGGATCGATATAAGGAAGCATAAGAAAGACTTCAGGCAAGTATTCCAGGAATGTTGCGCTGCCGTCTAACACGATGAATTTATCCGATTGTAATCCGCATTGTGTAGTAATTGTTGAAGCCAAATTAGAAATAATTAAAGTTTTTAGTTGAGATAAAAAAGTCAGTGTCAGGAGCGGGATTCGAATATTGATTGGTTTTTCTTTAGCATACATCATATTAAAAACACCACAATAATTGACAAAATAAAGAGTTTTGTTAGTCAAGAATGTTAGTGGCAAAACTGTATTACTCTGTGGGATTCTCCTGAAAATAAAATAAAAAATAAAATTAAAATTATTAATTAAAATTTCATAGGCTGTACAGCTAAGAAAAAGAACCCAGAAAGGCTAGTATGAGCCGGACTCTTACAACTCGGCCAACGCCAGTTCTCTACTGCTTATATACAATATTTACTAATTATATTATTTAATTATAAATTATTAAAAATTATAAACTGATAAAACAAACCACCACGAATTCTTAAAAATGTAGACAATCTTAAAATTACTACATAACATACAGAAAGACTATGGATCTATTTGGATAACCTAAAAATAAAAGAAAAACAATCAGCACATAAAACAACACACACATCATTCAAACCAGCTAGAAAAACTTATATGTTGTTTGAGTAATTCTTCTTCTTCTATTTAACATTTTAAATGGACAAATTATTGCAATATAATGTTATAAGGATTTTTCAATTAATTAGGGTTATTAGTTGAGATAAAAAAGTCAGTGTCACGAGCGGGATTCGAACCCACGACCTTCGGCTAGATACGCCGCTGCTGTACCACTTGAGATATCGTGACTTCGATCCACTGACACTAACTTCCCATCTCAACCCCACTATTTTAAATTTCTCTCGTTTTTGCCATTTTTCATTTGTCGCCGAGAATCAAATAAATTACACTGACTTTTTTATCTTCACGTAATTAATTGAAAGATATTAATTGGTCAAGCGGACTACGAAAACCAGTGAATTAGGAATAATGTTAATAATAGTAATAATATAAATATAAGTTTTTCATTGTTAAAAACATAATTACCGAACCTTTTGACTTTGAATTTCAGTCACGTAGATTACCTGGTTATACAAAATTTAACATTAAGATTTGAAATCAATATAAAATATATAACTACAAAGCTTAAACAAATTATTCTTCATAATCGTTTTACTCTTATTTACCTTTTTATATCAAAGAGAATAATTTTGATTCTTCGGAAGCAATATGAGTTTTAATCAAAGAAGTAAGAGTTCAAAACGATAACTGTTCTGTCGAGAATCTCTGGCAGTCGGCTGGAGGAATCGCCTGCTTGCTTATGCAGCAGCCCAGATATTGCGGAGCAACATGATGAGGATGCAGGCTTACACAATAAATAACAGGCTTGGATTATGTAAAGGAGCAAATTGACCCTACTCTCTCAGGCTGGGTCCGAAGTATTGGGTTGTCCGGAAAATAATGCAGGATTTTAAGTTTTCATTAAAAAAAATCTATATAAAATATTCTGTTTACGTTTACAGGATTACTCATTNCAAAACGCGGCGACAGTTTGAAATATTTACAGAAGAAAAACGATGAAGAGTGGCTCAATCAATTTAGAAAAGTACATCAATAATATTTTCTTCTCGTAACAACATTTCAACTTTCTCTTCGTCGATCATCAGTCACAAATCATTACGCAAAAAAAAATCAAGTGAACAATACAAGTTTTTTGAAAGTTTGTCGCCGAGATTAAAATAGATTACACGACATTTGAAAAATGGCAAAAAGGAGGGAAAATTGAAGGGGTTGAGATGGGAAGTTAGTGTCCAAGTGGATCGAGGTCACGATAGCTCAAGTAGTAGAGTAGCGGCATATCAAGCCGAAGATCGTGGGTTCGAATCCCCCTCATGACACTGACTTTTTTATCTCAACTTAAAACCTTAATTAATTGGATGATATTAATTGGTCAATAGTTTAGTGTAAAAGTGGCCAGTCTTTGTAATTGTCCAAAAAAAATTGGAAAAATTGTCATCGAAATGAAATTGTCGAGCCAAGGTATTCCAGCAAGAAAACCATGATATTTTGGACCTTATGATTTTCAGCGCAGTATTACTAGGAAGGTTAGGAAGCTGCAGATATAGGAAGTATGTAAATTTAATGTAAATTGAAACAAAAGTTCAACTGATGGGTCAAGGTAGATCATGTAGTTAGGGGTGAAAGAAGGGATGTGATAAATTTTACGGATAAAATAGCGTTGTAGGATTCAATTGTTTCATAGTAATATTTACAGAAGAAAAACGATGAAGAGTGGCTCAATCAATTTAGAAAAGTACATCAATAATATTTTCTTCTCGTAACAACATTTCAACTTTCTCTTCGTCGATCATCAGTCACAAATCATTACGCAAAAAAAAATCAAGTGAACAATACAAGTTTTTTGAAAGTTTGTCGCCGAGATTAAAATAGATTACACGACATTTGAAAAATGGCAAAAAGGAGGGAAAATTCAAGGGGTTGAGATGGGAAGTTAGTGTTCGAGTGGATCGAGGTCACGATAGCTCAAGTGGTAGAGTAGCGGCATATCAAGCCGAAGATCGTGGGTTCGAATCCCGCTCGTGCCATTGACTTTTTTATCTCAACTAAAAACCTTAATTAATTGAAAGATATTAATTGGTCAAGCGGCCCACGAAAACTAGTGAATTTTTTGAAAATAGTAAGTATAATATATACATTGTAATAAAACAAATAAAGTTTTATTGTAGTTTAAATTTAATTCAAATTAAAATAGCAACTTTTGTTAGCCACATATTATTTTTATTTGCAATATAAATAATAAAAAATAGCATATAAATCTAATTAGCATTATTAAACCTGACGTTTAAATCACCAGTCCGGCTCTAGGGACCACAGTCCTGTCTGCCATGTCCATCTTTGTTAAGATCCGAGGCTTTCGAAATCTAGGTCATTCAGCCACAAACTAGTTATTTATAACATTCAATCACTCCCTGGTTTGGTTCTCCTAATATCAACCCTTTCATGATGTATTTATTGACTAAAATAGTTTTTATTCACAATAAAACTTTCCTCGATAAAAAGGTAAATTCTAGTTGAATTAATATCTCGTTGCTGTTTCGAGTAGAGTTCACCCCTCCTCGGTTTATGTACGCACTCTTTATATTCGAAGCACGTAATGCTTTTTAGGCCAGTAATAGATATCTATGCGCAAACGGCGTATTGCCTATTCAGAATTTTCACTCTCAAGGGACACTCGGCCGATCTGGCCATGGCCATTTTTTTTTCAAGCATTCTTTATAATAATAAAGAATTAGCGTCGGGGGTTACTTATTTGATTGTCCTTTCTTTCTTTTCCTATTTTTATTATTTTTAACATTATGAAAATTCCCTTAGTGCAGATATTTCAAATAACTCGAAATTTAAGTTGGCTTCAATGTTTATCTTTCCTTTTTTGAGTCAACCTGTTTGTATTAGAAAGGTGAGCAAATATTTTAAAAGAAAGCCAAATCTTGTTCCCCGAGCAAGGTAGAAATTTGAAAGGTTTTTATTTTGATAGGTATTTCCACTCATAAAAAAACTGCTTTCTTTTTATTAGGTGATATTTTTTTACTCTGTAAATTTATACACATTAACCTATATAATGGTGAAAATTTGTATTAATGTTAAAATTCAAACTATTTATTTCGAGGCAATATTTCATTTTACTGGCCTAGTTGGTAATTTCAATAATTAAAGTTGTATGTGAATGGTCATAAGTTTATAATAAATTGAGTGTCTTTCAAAATTAATCGTGAATTCTGTTTTTACAATATTCATATTTTTTTTTATTTAAATGCTATTGTGTCTCAATTCTTTTAATTTAGTTACAAGACACGTTAAGGAGATGTGGAATGGAAATATAATTTTAAATAATTTTTTGAAGGTTTTTAATAAATTGTCAATTTCACGATGGTAATAGCAAACTTTTTCATATAAAACTATTAATATCACTAATTATTTTCTTATTTTCTGCAAAATCTAACTGAAAACTAAATAAAACAGCAAATATTTAACAATGTACAATTAATTTTTGTTATGCAAATATTTATTGTAAATAAACGGATGATGTTGGCCAATCCATCAAGTTAGGGAAAAAAATCGTTGTAAATATTTAATAAGTTAAAATGTACATTTAGTTATATTTACCGTACATAGGTATTGTTCACGTCATATTGGCGTATGAATAATGATGTGCAGTCCCCTTTTATGTAATCTTTCTAACCAGTGAGTTCTTTTTAGCCAAATAACAGGTAGGTAAATGTTGACTTAAAACTGATTTAATTAAAAGGAATAATTATAGAGATGGTAAAAATATTGCAGCTTTGAATAGGAACCAGGGACCTGACTCAATATGCATAGCAAATAAAATTATAAGTCATTTAAAATTCGGAAGCAATGGTTTGAGGTAGGGTGAATATGACAATTAACTTTTTGTAAAATGTAGAAACACTCACAGAACTTTTAGGAAGGTCTCAGGATTTCGAGTATTAAATAATCATCATCAGGAGGAAGATAGAAACACGTCTATCGACTGAATTGTAGAAATGGCCACCTTACTACCTTTTCATGATAACTACTCAACATCATCTTTATTGTGCCAACGTTTCGATCTTTATTGAGATCATCTTCAGGGCCCAAAGTGTTTGTTTTCTGCGTAACCCGACCGCATCTCATCTTTACTTTTTCAGCTTTGATTTGATGATTTCGTTTAAATTGTCGGGTAATTTTGAAGGCGCTTAACATGAAATTAACATTGCTTTTATTATAATGGTAAATTTACAAGTAAAAAAGAATGTTTTAAATTTTATTTAGAAATACAAATAGAATTGAACAGATATACCGGTTTCGATTGATATGTCACGCCTGCGACCAATTCAAAACAGATCTCCACTTTGAAAATCACCAAGAATCGTACGTTGGTGTATGTGATATTATTTATATAATATGTAATAAATATAAATGGGGGTGTTACTCACAGGGGGTTTACGAAAACTTTTGTGTTAACGAATTTATAAAAATAATATTACAATTTTTAATCCTAACATTGTTATTTAACGTGCCTTGTAAATAAAATATTTAAAACGATTGAAGTAATAAAGTAAGCAAGAGAAAGCAGTAAAAACAGAATTTACGAATCCTTTAGGAGGACACTGCATGTATGTATGGTCGAAGTATGACTGGTCTACTATCTTATCAGTAATCTGCTATATTTTTGATAATAATACAAAATATTATACTGAAAATTTCTGCTTCAAACTTGCAAACTGTACACAATAAAGAATTAAATACGTTAGAAATGATTATTGTCCATTATTGAACCACCGTAGTCAAAATAAATTATAAATGATGGGGTGAGTGCGGAGTTCAATACTTTTTAAAAAAGATGGCTCCTACTCACAGTAAGATGTTTTGCAACGATCCGGATTTCGAGCCTTTTAGCTCATCATCAGGTTGAAGGACTTCTACAACCACGTCTCTCGACATGAATTGCCAAAGTGAACCCGCTGATACCCCCGCCAACGCGACGTTCCAATGAGGAGCTGGGTTTTTAATGGCGCTCAATTTGAACGTGCGAAAAGCGGGTCTTATAACACAAATAACAATTGTAATAGTAAATACTGTAAGAAAATAATTGTAAATTAGTGATTAAAGGTAAAAAATATAAAAAAATAATAAAAATAAAATAATTACACAATACCTTAATATTATTAAATTATTATAAAAAATAATAACAATTAGGATAAATAGTTTAATTATTTGAACAATTAATATTATTTATATACATATTTAAAATGGGAGGCAGATCGAAATCTGTTACATTATTAATAAATTTATCACCATGTTCAATTTTACATTTTTTAATTTCAAATTTCTCAAACCAATCTAGTTTTAATAGATAGATCAATAGATAGTATATAGAAAACTCAAAATCTAACTGAAAACTAAATAAAACCGCAAATATTTAACAATATAAAATTAATTTTTGTTATGCAAATATTTACTGTAAATAAACGGATGATGTTGGCCAATCCATCAAGTTTGGGAAAAAATCGTTGTAAATATTTAATAAGTTAAAATGTACAGTTAGTTATATTTACCGTACATAGGTACACAACTACAGACACTATGATTCCAGCGGATTCTTCCCACCCATGGTCTCAAAAGGCTTCTGGTTTCATTTGGCTCATAGACCGTATGTTAAAACTTCCATTAACTCCTGCTAACTATAAAAAAGAATTAGATACTATTAAAACCAACGGGTATCAAGAAATATTTATTGATAGGTAATAAGTTAAAAGAAGAAAAAAATTAACTTTAAATGAATCAACAATAGGACTCAGCCACCCCACCATAAATGAATCATTAGGTTTCCGTTGTTTGCCATACATTGGTGAATTATCGGAAAAAGTTAATAAAATTTTTAAAGAAGAAGGTTTTAGAATAGCTTATAGAAGTACGGGGTCACTAAAAAACATCCTTTCAAAACCTAAAGACAAGGTAGACAACTTGACAAAAAGCGGGGTTCACCAACTCAATTGTAATTACTGTAATATTAAATATATAGGTCAAAGCGGTAGAGAAATAAAAACGAGAATAAAAGAACATTGCCTAAGTCGAACAAATTTTCGGAATAATTTCAATTCAATTTTAAATGCAACAGTGTTACATAGTTTCAACAAAGGAAGAGAACTAGATTGGTTTTAGAAATTTGAAATTAAAAAATGTGAAATTGAACATGGTGATAAATGCGTTAATAATATAACCAATTTTGATCTACCTCCCATTTTAAATATGTATATAAATAATATTAAACGTCCAAATAATTAAACTAATTATTCTAATTGTTATTATTTTTTATAATACTTTAATAATATTAAGGTATTATTCTAATTATTGTATTTTTTATTTTTTTAATTTTTTTAACTTTAATCACTAATTTACAATTATTTTCTTACAGTACTTACTATTACATTTGTTATTTGTGTTATAATTCCCGCTTTTCGCACGTTCAAATTGAGCGCCATTAGAAACCCAGCTCCTCATTGGAACGTCGCGTTGGCGGGGGTATCAGCGGGTTCATTTCTGCAATTCCCGTTGAGAGACGTGTTTGTGGAAACCCTTCAACCTGACGATGAGCTAAAAGGCTCGAAATCCGGATCGTTGCAAAACAACTTAATGTGAGTAGGAACCATACTTTTTAAAAAGGACCGTAGTCAAATGTAAGTAACAGTTTCCCTTCACGGAGAACATGCGAATCTCGAGTTGTGTTAGTTAAGTAAGGCCAGTGAATAAGTTGCATAATTGTTTAGGAGTACTGTTGTTCCGAAAGGTAATTGTGGCCGGATAGATAAGAGGACACGGTCTGTGAGGATCAAGATCTGCCCTCAGGGAGTCGGAAAGACAGTTAGTCAGCTTGTGTTATCTGCTGTTGGGATGGGAGGAAGCTCTGATAAACAGCATCTGGTAGTGATAACAGAACCAAACCATATTCCCTACAACAAGGTGGTTTGGCCTCGTGCCAGGCCACTTCTTCAACAAGTGCCTCAGCCGCCCCCGAGCACAAACACCCCATCCCACCGGCAACCCATCGCCCCGAACCATAACTGAGTTGTCTTCAATTAAATAGAACGGGCATGAATCTTCCCTCAAAGATAATTTTGAGTCCCCACAACTAACAATTTGTACCGCAAATCACTTGTCACTAAACATCTTTTTTTATTTTACTGTATTTTTTTAAAAAGATTTTATTGAACTTTATTTATTTAAACGGGTGTGAAAAGCGTTGGTTAACTTTTAATTTGAAGTGTGAACATAAAATATACTTAAAGAAATGATATTTCATCCAATATATCACCAGATCTCTTTCAACGAAAACATATTTAATATAAAATCGTAGAATTTAAAGAGAGATATTAGTCTATACTTCATTCGTTTTATTTCTTTTGGTTCTATTGAATAGAAAACTATCTTACTGAATAATAGATAACTATTTATTATCGTTGTGAGTCGCTGAAAAAAGAGAGAAAAAAGAAGCGGAAACGGGGAGTTTTCATTTTCAGGCGCTCTATATCAACCATAACGCACAACAGATCAGTATTTATGGTTTAGCATTTTTAACGCCTTGAATAAATCGAGTTTGAATAACATTTGTTAGTTTTATCAAAGAAAAATGAACTATTTCTTTTCTTACTACGATGCACCTACTTCTGCGAACGTTAATACAATTTATTACACTATAATAGATAATAAAATATATATATATTTTCTTTTAAGAAGAGGTTTTATCAAAAAATAACAAGCTTTTTTTCAAATTTCCTCACTTCCTTTCAGTCTAATTCTTTTTAAATTAAATTTCTGTTCATGCAGAATTCATTTCTTGGTATGTGTATGTTTTGCATTTATAACGTCTCGAATAAATTGAAATTGAATACTATTAGTCAGTTTTATTAAAGAAAAATACACTATTTCATTTCTAACTATGTCAGACTTACTTCTGCTAACCTTAATAAAATTTATTATACTATAATAGATAACGAGTTTAATCAAACGTACCGACTAATCTTTTTTAAATTAAATACTTTTTTACTGCAGAATTCATTTCTCGATGTGCGTGTATAAACAATATAAAGATTAGCAATTAATTAAGGTATAATAATATATTTATACTCATATTAAGGGCAAATAATTATTCTCCTTCCAGGGGCTCTATTAAACCTTTACTTCAATTCACTAGTTTTCGTAGTTCGCTTGACCAGTTAATATCTTTCAATTAATTAAGATTTTTAGTTGAGATAAAAAAGTCAATGGCACGAGCGGGATTCGAACCCACGTTCTTCGGCTTGATACGCCGCTGCTCTACCACTTGAGCTATCATGACCTCGATCCACTCGGACACCAACTTCCCATCTCAACCGCACCTTTTGAATTTTCCCTCCTTTTTGCCATTTTTCAATTTTCATTTTTAAAATCCCGCTCGTGCCATTGACTTTTTTATCTAAACTAAAAATCTTAATTAATTGAAAGATATTAACTGGCCAAGCGGACCACGAAATTAGTGAATATAACGATTAGCTTTGAAAAGTTCTCTTCGGTACCGGGACCTTCGATGCGTACCAAACCTGATCAACAAAGTTTAACTTGAAAATCTAAATGGATGTCTAGTTGTGCTTAACTAATGTCAAATTTTCTTTCCACCGTAAGAAATTACCTCAGCAAATTGTACCTCACGACGCTTAAAGTAATTGTGCCATCAGTTTTCACTTCGGCGAAAAGCTCCTTTTTTTCGCCTTCCTCCCTTTTTAATTATTCCTGGTCACGAAGCAGACTTCTGGAAATAAAGGACATTATTAAATCTCGTAAAAATACATTTTAAAAAGGTTTCTAGCTTATTTTCTTTGCCTTAGCAAAGCTATATTTCACGGTTTAATTTACGAATTTAAAGGATTTGTAAATCGCTTTTTCAGCTTTTTTATTACATTTTTTTACATGAGTAAAAAATGTAATAAAAAACGTAAGTAAACGAAGAAAAATCTTAAGTTTTAATACTGAAAATCATTGTAATTAAAACAGTTCAAATGAATTACTATAATATTATATAAAAATACTAATGTGTATGCATGAAGGTAATGCCATTTCTCAAGATTACAATGAGAAAGGTAAATATTGAAAAGCTGTTTACGCTCTTTGAACTCTGGACCCGGAGGCCGGTGTTCGGCCCAACTTTGCTTTGACCGGCCTAGTCCTTGTATCGCAGTCGGAGAGTGAACATATTAATTAATTGCCCAGTTTGTTTGATCAGTTGGCCCGACCAAATCGTGGTTTCTGCAGATCGTTAGCGGAAATAAAATACTTAATTTTATTAATTCTCTCGAGATCGTCATGGCGATTCCACCCTTTGAAGCTCTCGCTGGAGTGTGCCCAGAGGATGTAAAGGTTTCCCATCCCTTCCCATCGTCGAACACTCTTTTCCTTTTTATTCCAACTCGAACCACTCGTTCTGGCACTGAACAGCAACAGAAAGTGAGTTTATTTTTCATTTCATTTCTTTTTTTACATTAATTTTCTACCGTTCACTAAAAGCACGCAACAGAAGTTAACGAAGAATTACATTAACATTCCTTTTAACAAATAAATGTATTTTTTTAATTGTTTGGAATAATAATAATCAATTATAGTGAAAAGAAGAACCAAGAATAAATTCTCTAAGTAGTATAAGAAAAAAAAGAAGGATAAGATGGAGGGTTTGTGGTTTTAATAAATAATTATAATAATATGATTGTAATTGAAAATTTTACAAATCAAAATGAAGGTAGGCGAGAGAATTTGTTTAAAAGGCGTTGCGTGGGATGAAGTTAAGTAAAGAAAAAGTGGTCAGTATCGGTCGAAGGGAGTCACAAAAATGACCCAGAGATCTTCTTTTACCGCCAATACTCAAGAATAATTTTCTAGTGGGAAGAGGGATCCAGTCGATGAAACAATTTTGCAAACAGAACCTTTCTTAAGGGACGAAACCGTTCATTCTTAACACTCTTCCTGGATCCTGTTCTCCTTTAAGGACATGAATGCGTATAATCAATTTGATCACCAATTAAATTGTTTAAAATGACAAGTCTTTTCATTACAGTAGAATTAAAATATTGTTTGTTACTGTGTATTTATTTTAATTTGTAATAAATTAGGCCCTGACGCATCATAAGCTCTGAGAACCCAGCAATTAGTCTTCTTTTTTTCACCTGTCTAATGAGCTCTACAAAGATTGGAACTCTAAATAAAATATTCATATTTTTTGTTCGATATAATAGTTTTCTTTTACGTTTGACTATCAGTCCAGGTAGTTTTATCATTCCACCAATTAAACAGTTTTATTTATTTAAACTGCGTACCATGGCATGATTATTTATATGCTTTTATAATTTGCCTATTATTGATCATTTTTGTCTCCCTGTCCTCGCTGACTTGGTCTGTTGGATTAAGAGGTAACTACCAAATTACAGTAAAATTCAATTCTTATAGAAATTAGTTTACGGAAATGAGGACGATTTGATCATGGAACTCAGTTTTCGCCTGGTTTATTTCCCTCGTTTTAAAGCCAAGGAATATTTTAATATAAAACCGTCTTATTGAGAACGCTTTTCAATAAACTTTTATAAGTTTAAAATGTCTGTATTATGAAAGATATTGTCACAATTTTTAACGAACTAGAGTTTTCTGGAATTTTCATTTAACCTTGGTTTATGGCATTAAAAATTGTTTAAGACTTAAATACGGTCCCATATTTTTAAAATTTTTAAAATTATTTTCTTCCATATTGGTTTTTGAAATAATACCATCAACAACATTGAAGTCGGTATCGTTTGTGCCATAGACATGCAGGTGTTTTTTTAATGTCAATTTTTAAAAAATTCAAGTGTTCATTACAAAATAACTACAAAAATATTCTAATTTATTCAATGTTCTTATTTATTTTTATGGAGACATTCACGTCAATAATGATTTTGTGTCAAAGTAACCGACTCTCTCTCGTTTCTTGTTGCCAGGGATAACCTTTTACTTAAGATTATTTGGAGATCGTGAGATACGGTCTGGAGTGACGTAGGTTTTAGGAAAACAATTTCTTTATCGTGTCAACGTTTCGATCTTTATTGAGATCATCTTCAGTGCCTGGGATTGATAAAAATTGAATAAATTATACAAATGAATGTAGGATGTGAAAAAAATGAATTTCCTCAATGCTAGAAGTTTTAGACTCAATCAAAGTATTCGTACTCACTCATAGTGTTTGTTTGAGTTTGTGTCATTATTGTGTGAAATATGTATAAAAAAACTATAAATAAATATAAAGTTAAATAATTTCTTTTCATCCCCGTGGGTATTCTCAATACGACACGCAAGAATGACACATCTACAGAGAAAGCAAACACGTTGGGCCCTGAAGATGATCTCAATAAATATCGAAACGTAGGCACGACAACGAAAATGTTTTTCTAAAACCTACGTCACACCAGACCGTATCTCACGATCTCCATTTAATCATTAACTAACGGTCACTATACACCACACGTTTTTACTCAAGGATGCAAATATAAAAATTTATATTACATCAAGTTATTTAGCATGCACACTGCCACCGAGTACTCGATATTCCTCGGAGTAATTGAGTAAGGCCGACTCCATTCATGCTAATAAATTACATTCACAATCAGATTTCAATCACACTGTCCTACAGTATTAGATATTTCTCGGGGTTTCTACTTGAAAACTAATAAATTAAATCCACTCAGTAAATTGATATAAATAAAAACTTTCTCTCCCCATGGAATCCGGCGTACCAGGCTTATTCTTGGTAGGCACGGAAGAAACAACGACTACATCAACAGATTTAGGATAAGAAAAGACCCTTTATGCTCGTGTTCTCAGCAGCAACCGCAGGCATGGGAATATCTTATTTCAATGTCCTAATCACATGGCCGCGACAGCAGGACTGCTCAGAGAGGTGTCATTCAGGGGAGACGAACCGCATAGGTTGCTGACTGTTCAGACCAATTTTTATATTTTGGGACGAATTTCGATTTAAATTGAATAAATTATTACAATAAAGTATACCGATCATTTATCTTATAAATTAAGTTGAATATTATTGTTATCAGATTCACTAGTTTCGTGGTCCGCTTGACCAATTAATAACATACAATTAATTAAGGTTTTTAGTTGAGATAAAAAGTAAATGGCACGAGCGGGATTCGAACCCACGATCTTCGGCTTGATACGCCGCTGCTCTACCACTTGACCTATCGTGACCTCGATCCACTCGGTCACCAACTTCTCATCTCAACCGTCAAGAGGCGTATCAAGCCGAAGATCGTGGGTTCGAATCCCGCTCGTGCCATTGACATTTTTATCTCAACTAAAAACCTTAATTAATTATTGTTATCATTATCCACCATGAATATTAAAAAAGTAAATTTGTAATTGGAAATCAATGAATAAAACAGTTCCAATTAATTATTCTTTTCATCTAAGGTTTTAGGTCGAGAAGAAAAATTAGTACCAAGTGCGGGTTTAGAAACCACGACCTTCTGTATGAAATAATGAATACCAAATTAGGTACCGGCAATATCTTCGTTTTTAAAATTAAGATCAATTTTTTTTTGTAACCACCTGTAATAAAAAAAATTACGGGTAGAAAAATAAAATCCTCATCTGTAGAGTTACTCCAGTTAAGAATTAAAAAAAAAATCGTTTTGCTTAGTGAATTACAGTTATATCAGAGAAATAACTAAACGCCATACGAGACACAATACAAAATTATTTTATCCTATAAACTTAATCACCCAAAGGTTAAAAAATTGTCGGAAACCAAGTTTCAAAAGAAGATAGAAATATTTATTTAAAAAATAGAAGAGAATCAATATCCACGATGGTAACCGGAGGTGGCCGAGGTTGTCTGGCCTCCGGGAGGGGTGGCTTTATGAAAACGGGAGGGCAGTTAAAGGTTTAGTGGTGATCAGGTTGCGGGCGAGAGAACGGCGCCCTTTCACCCTTCACCTCCCAGTCAGATCCGCGATCTTTTCGCCTCACATGGCCGCTCTCTGTATCGAAACAAATGAAGAATTTGAAATAGAAGAATGAGGAAAACGGTCGAAAAAGGGCAAATTTAATTTCCGTTTTCCCACTTTTTTCCCCTAAGGGCTATTTTTCAAAATACGTTCACAAATAATCAAACAAATAAGGGCAAAACATGGATTACAGAACGTTCTGTCTCGTTTGGAGCGTACTGCAGATATACACAGGTAAAATCAAAAATTTGCAATTTTACAAAATTCTCCTAAACGTCAGATTATTTTTATATCTTCTTTTTGTACAATTTAAACAAAACCCTTATTTATAAAGATTTTAAGAAATATGCTTTGTGTCAATGTGTTATTATTTTACTTTTCTATTAAAAAAAAACACATCAAATATATGATACTTATTCTCAGCAATTGTTATTTCTGAATTATTGTCTGTAGAAGAAACAAAACAATTGTTTCTCACCGTAAAGTAAATATTTGTATTATCTTATATCTACTAAATTTGGATGGAGAATGCATGTTGACCATGATTGCCAGATAAGACGCTCAATTTACGTCATTTTTTCATTTTTGAATGTGATACTGTGCAAGTTAAGATATAAAATGATATAAATTAATTAAAACAACATGTTTCTAGTTTTTAGAGAAGAATTTTTTTGTTTACTTTCAAAACATCATCCTTAACTAACTCATACCAATTTATTTTCCATGGAAAAATAAACTCGTCAAAAGAATTTAAATTGGTCTGTACTCTTTGATGAAAGGAGATGAAATTACTAACGTTAACAGTTTAATATAAACATAACTAAAGGCATGAAGTGGTGTAAAATTATTTGCCAACAGTTTGATGGTACTAGATCACCTGCTCTGTTGTCGCTTCTTGTTTTATTTAAAATTAGTTTCGAAAATTTTATCCTGTTAGAAAGATTTAGCGAGCATGGGCGGACAGCAATCAAATGGAAAACGCTTTATAAGGATAAATTCGTATTACTTGAGAAAGTTCTGGCAGATTAGGGATTTCAATTTTAATGAAGTCTGTGACAGGATCAGGAAAAAAATAATTTATACTTCTAAAACTTGGGATGGTTAAGAATGACCAGGCACAATTAGCATGATCCAGTAATGTATTTGATCAATATTAGTAATAATAAAAGAACAAATTACAAAAATGTAATTATTTAAACAGTTTGTAAGGGTTTCCATTATCCAAGTAAATTAAACTCGAAGTATTCGAATTTTTGTTTATATGAGATGTTAAAGAAATTTAAAAAAAAATATTCTATAGGTGAGAACACTTCTCAGAATTTCGTCAGGTTTAGTTGATAAGACGGTGGGAAAAAGCTTTCGAAAGAAAAGGGGTGGGCGAGCATTGAAGATGACGTGTCAGTAGCATAAGTGGGTTGGGTTCTGATGAGATGGCTGAACTGCACTGGGATGATTCCCAGTGTCCGCTCCTCTTCTTCCGTATATTTCTTCGTCTTTCTTCCGGCTTTCCTACGACTCCAATCAATATAAACCGCCGCATCAGTTTTTGCAGGAAAATACGGCCTCACGAGTATCGCGGCCTCAGACGGGAGGCGAAATCTATTCCGTTTTCCTTTAGCTCCTCTGCTATATTTACGGGCGATGCTTATGTTTGAAATAGAATTTTTATAACCTTATTACTGGAGAGATTCCGTTCCGAGTTACTTTCACCCCTTTTATGTCAAGGGATAACATTTGATTTCCTAGACTTTCAAAATATGCAATCATACTTTTCCCAGACATATTATTTTCAATAATCAGTTTTTATATAATACATTCCTACTGAATCCTTAAACCTTATTGCATTTTAAAAACTTTTTTTTAAATCAGTACAGGGCAAATTTTATGTCTTATGCCAATAAGAGATATCACAACTATTTAATTAATTAAAAAATGGAAGTAGTCTGTTCACTTTTGTATGCAATTTTTGTTTTCCAGACTAGAAATAAATATTTTTCATTTTATTGTATGCGATACATTAACAAACGCTTAAAGCAATGTTATATATTGTGAAAAGTTTTTTTATATTTTAAGGCAATTGCAAGATTTAAAAATGTATATAACAGTTGATAAAGCAAGTCTACAATTGAAAAAAAAATTGATTACAATCTTAGAAGATTATTCAGGAGGGCTGTTCCACTTTAACATCGGGAATTGTACTTATTAAGTACCCTCACCGTCATCTTCTTCTTGTTTTTTTTTTAAATTTAAACATTTAGAAAACGTTTATATTTATTAACTTCAGGATAAAAACAACAGTTAGTTTTTCTGTTGCGTGTTCCCTTGTGGAAGGTAGACGACTTTCAGATTTCGGTTTTATGAAGTCTGTGAGAATAGGTGAAGCCCGTTCTACGGCGGATTTGAGTGCTTGGCTTTTTAACAGTTCTGATACTTGACTTTAATCGTCAAAGTTTACATCCCTTTTAAAGGACACATTTACAGTTTTCCCTGAATAGGGTTATTCCTGGCAAATAAAACATTTTCGATTTGAAACAGTTTGTCTTGACTGTACAATTTCCTATATGAAACTTAATCTGATCAACATTATATCGCGATAAAAGAAAACTTTAATTATCCTTTACCAATAATAAATCTAATGTGAACCAATGTCTTAACAAATAAAATGTTTCTATGATGGAAAGAAACTGAGAAAGTAATTACATTTTATTAATCTTGCAAAGAAAAGAGCTTTATTTAGCGTAGATCTTTGTTTTTGTACAAGTATTTTGCTTTAAAAATAAAATAAAAAATAAACAAATACAAAATAAAAGAAATAGACGGTCTATTATTGTACGCTATTTTGTTGGCTTTATGTAATTCGCAGATGGAATCAAACGAATAAAACGTCGTGGTGGAAAATCGTTAAAAATTGATTCAGTATGGATAATAAAGAGTAATTACCTGCTATTGTTGTGAGTTGAACATGTTTATTATACATTTGTATAAAGGTTAACAAACGACGTTTCAAATGAAAAGGCAACACGCGCCGGCGTCGAGGTCTCAATTTTCCAGCAAATTCATCTTCATGTATTGTTTCTTTTTGTCTTTCACAATCGCTATGTTTTGCGTTTGTTCTCTCTTCTCTCTCCCTCACCTCTACTCTTTCCCTCATCACCTCTCTCTCACTCACCTCCACTCTCTCTCTCTCTCTCTCTCTCTCTCTCTCTCTGCCTATCAATCTATTTTTTATTAATGCTTTATCTCTATAGTGTTATTTATTAAGAATTAATGTTTTTTTTAACAAAGTTATACAATTATTTACAAAAATTTAAAAAAACTTCCACTTTCACGGCGCCCCAATTATACTAAACCATCACGACAGGTATGTCTTGCCAAAACTGATGACCTGTGCGCCGTAAAACCCAGCTTCGTTCTCGGTCTATCATCCGTATCTCCATTGAAATCACACAAATTGTCAGCTTTCGATAAAAATATTTAAACTCCAATCGAAAGCTTGAAACATAACCTTATTCCTTTTGTTTTTTCCGGAATGTTTAAGGAAACAAATAGCAACAAATCCTCTCTCTCTCTCTCTCTCTCTCTCTCTCTCTCTCTCTCACTCTTTTTATTAGTGCTCTATATCTGTAGTGCTATTTAATAAGAATTAATGTTTCTTTTTACAAAGTTATACAATTATTTATAAAAATTAAAAAAATTTCCACATTCACGGTGCCGCAATTATACTTAACCAAAGCGACAGGTACGTCTTGCGAAAATTGATGACCTACGCGCCGAAAACCTAGCGTCTAGGTCTCATTTTTCCATCAAATTATCTTCATGTAATATTCGAAAGATCACGTTCATAAAACATGTTCGCTCTCTTTCTGTTTATCTTTCACTATCGCTACCTTTAGCGCTTGTTCTTTCTATCACTCTTTCTCTTTTTTTCAGGATCATTTCATTTTGTGCTTCTTTTTTACTTGTTTTCTCTATTAATTTCGTTTCCCAGGTTTCTCTCATTGTCTATCCCACGTTTTTTGTTCAAGTTTCTATTTCTCAGTCTACCTGACTGTCTCTCTATTACTCTTAATTATATCTTCATTGTTTTCTCTTTACACACGCTTTTTCAAATTTTTCAGATTCTCTGTGCCCTATTTTCTTTCTCTCTCTCTCTCCCTTCCTATCCCCCTTTCCCTTTTTCTCTCTACCTCCCTATCCCATTTTCCATTATCTCTCTTTCTTTCTCTCTCTTTCACTGTTTTTTATCTATCTGCAACCTTCCTACCTTCTGTCTATCTACTGACCTAATGTTTTATAAAAAATAATATATTTTTAAAAGAAACAGTCAAGGTGTGCCACAGGTGGTTTTGGTTGAAAGTTTAAAGGGCCGACAAGAAGCGAATTAACCATTTAATTGAAAATCATCTACAGTAAACCTCGTAGGACATTATTAACATTTTTATTTTATTTATTGACATTCGTTGCGGGAAGACATTCCAAAATTTTAACAAGTCATTTCTCTGAAGGCTGTTGACGAAGGCCCAACATTGATTTTACGTAACAATCCACTTCGACAGAGTTAATGGCGAATGGCAAATGAAAGTTCATTAACCACTTCCAAGTTTCGTCAACAATCATCATGCTGTGCTTTTGATAGGGTTGAAATCCTTCACTATGATCCGCTTTCTGAGAACCGACCAAAAGGTCAATTCCATCAAATGCTGCTCGACCAATAGGACCAATGGCAATACCAGAGGAAACCGTTTGGGAGGATAACGTAAAGAACGGCTGACATGGTACAAAGTCATTTATAAAACATGGTAAATGTTATATTCAACAAATTTATTCTTAAAAAAATAATTTAAATAATTTAATAATATTGATTTTTGACTTATACTAATGACTTCAATATTTGTTAAAAGTTAATGGCCATAAAGTAATTTAAATTAAATATAATTAATAGAAGTCATAAATAAAGATGTTAGTTTTTATTTTTATGCCTCTTCCAAATCTCTCTCTCTCTCTCTCTCACACACACACACACACACACACACACACACACACACACACGCACGCACGCACGCACGATTTACGCTTGATATAAACCACACAGAATATAACAACGTTTTTTGAGTAAAAAAGTAATAAATAGTATATAATAGTAAGTAGTAAGTAAAACTAACAAAATATTTTCTGATTTCCTACAAAGTAATTAGAAACCTTACAGTTCACAGAAGGGAACAAAACAAATCTTTTGCCAACTTAAATAAAATCTTTTGTATTTAAAGCGAGTTATATTATCGTATTTGATTATATTTAAATTTATAAAGAAAACAAAATTAATAGTTGTTTTGGTTAAAATTTGATTAGGAGCGTCACCGGTTGTTAATTAAAATGCCTCTAGGGCTGGTATCTCCTTTGAATAGAATTCTAACAATATGTTGGAAACATATTTTTAGTGTTTATCATTTCCTTGGCACCCTAAGGCTTGAGTGGCTATTCGAAGTTTTAATTAAGCCTCAAAAAGGATTCCCTCCTCTACCCTTCTGCCAACTTACTTGTATATTCTGGTGCAATTTCCTTAAGGCATTTTACTTTACCTAATAATCCAGAAATTTCACAATTGATAAAGTTTTACTTCGTTAAGGATAAAGATGTACGGACCTTCCTGAAATATCTTAAATTTGTTAAGATAATAACAATATAAACTCTTAAAAGTATACGGTTAATATTTTCTAGTTTCAAAGTTAATATAATAAAAATAAATATGTGTAGATTTGCTATTTTTCTTAAAATAAATAATACCTTTTTTAATTTTTACTTGTATATTTTCCTCATTTAAACTTATCTTTATTTTTTAACTTTCCAATTTGAATAATACATTGTTTATGTGTATTTACCGAGTAAAAAAAAAGTTGATTGGTTAAATGATTGATTTACATAAATCCAATTATGCTTAATATTCCAGGCCTTCTCACATCACATATTTTATTTACATATAGATAAAACGAAACGCAAAAGGTATATCTTCGAAGTAACGTATTCAATCCAAAATATACAACCCGGTTCGCTCCAAAAAAATTGAACTCGAGACGCAAAGACTTCTTATTGTGAACAAGCTCAATTTTACATACCTGGTGGCTTTCCTTCTTATTCTCTATACGAGTCAAGGGATGACACCCTTCAATCGAGTAAAAATTCTCTACATACCCCAGAAGTAAGTGTCCGTGTGTCAACCTCGCATGGCCTATTCTTAACCGGGTGAAGATGTTTAATCTTCAAAGATTCATACCTTCGGAGAGCTATCCATCGACGCTGGCACAAAAACAAGAATGAAAATCAAAAACGTATTTACTCGTAAATAAATTAAATCCAGTTAGATATTTAAAAACTATTTTTGTTGAATCAAATAAACAATAATTTTATTTAAACGCAAGACAAGCGGCCGTTAAATACGGTAAATAGTATTATTATTTAAACAATGAGTTCACTACAAGTTAGTGGTTTTGGTTGGTCTGCGAATTGATGAAGACATGTGAAATGATCAACATTGATCACTTTACTCGGTCCGTCTATTCTCGCTGGGGGTTGAGTGGTTAGCCCATCCAACTCGTATTCCCCACGCCAAAGCTTTTCTGTTAGAATCCCATCGGATTTTAATTGAGAATTTGAAAAAAAGGATTGTAAAGTGGTTTTGGATATATTTGGGCAGTTCGATGTAAAAACTTTCCTGAATGGCAGGAATTAATTTACTATGGTGTATTATCGCTGGTTTCATTCTTCACGCTATCTTCAGCGATGATCTGCTTTTCACTAATTGTATTGATCACCTTTTTTAGTTGCAGTTCTATGTCAAGAATAAGCTTTTTTTGACACATTTCACATGAATTTTAAAATCAGTATGACAATTAATTGTTGATTAATCAAGAAAATAAATTATATTAAAGATTAGATTTACGACAGGAAATCATATTTGTCTGAATAAAGTGTCTTTTTAAAAATTTTTTTTCAGTTCAATATGTTAATTTGATTAGGGCACTTTGCATGTAGCAAGTAATTTTTTTGTGATTTAAGAGAAAAAGTATATACGGTATTCATTTTGTTAATTTCCATGCAGTAAGTGCCATTCATCAAATTTTTACGTTTTGCATATTTCCTAATAAATTCGTGTTCTATATTATGCTTATTTTTTTGTAATTTAATCGCTAAACGTTTATGTATTATTAAGATAAACTTGTCGAGTTTATTGCTGATTGATCAGAGACCAGATGTCAAAACCCATTTCAGACAAATGACTTCGTTACCCCACTTTCAAAACCGCTTTCCTTTGAGAACTATGGAAAAAATTGATTCATAACATAACGGCAAAGATTGGTAAATAAGTTATCAAGGCCCTGAGACTGAATTTATTGTGTGCAGGTGTTAATGCGGTGGCGAACAGCCATTGGGCTTGTTGCGTGTCCTCGGATAGTTTGTAAGAGTAAAGACTTTGCTACTTTACCTCCCGCCGGTGCCGATGGGGCACATGCGATTTCTCTCCATCTACACGTTTCTTGCAACGGATTTGCTGAACCTTTGTTTAACTTAGTGCTTCATCAAAAGGAAAAAACATCTTTTAAAGGCTGCTTGTTTTCATAGAAAAGAGTGAGTGACCAACTTACGAGATAAATTGAATGTAAATTTTACCTTCAAACTTTGTCCACGTACAAAGCAAAGGCACCCGCATATAAAAAGCAACCAATTAAAAAAAATGTATATCCCTTTTACCATTTTTAAAAAATCCATTTATTTAATGGTCTGATTGACCAGAATACTTCTTTCAATTAATTAACCTTTTTATGTAAGGTTTTGGTTGACATGAAAAAGTTAGTGTCATGAGCGGGATTCGAACCCACGACCTTCGTCTCAATACGCCGCTGCTCTAACCACTTGAACTCTCGTGACTTCTATTTTTCTTTAACGTTAAGATCCCGAAATACACAAACTTTAACACTATAATGAATAGAAAAAACTTCTTTTATTGAATTAATAAGTATCTTTTGACAGGATATACTTTATATTTAATTTTCTACAAATATCCAGGATGTTTCTGTTACTGAGGTTCTCTTTGATTCAACAAATTTCGACTCCACATTAAAGTTACAAGAATTAGAAATATTCACGCCTAATTAAATATAAATTTGTATCTATGTGTAACCGAACTTTCTTGTTTTTTCGGCGGCGATATGTAGTGAGATCAATACAATACCAGACGGCTTACCTCAAGGGAGCATTCTAGAACCCATGCTGATACCATTTACAATTCTGACTTTTCTATACATCCCATTACCATCTTCATACCGCAATTCTGTCTCCTAATCCTACCCAAGAGCACTTTGATTTTATCAAAGAATGTTGTTCATTAAAACCAATGAGCAGCCGGCTTCCAGTCAAGTCAGACTGACAGAAAACTTAAAGTACGAAGCTTGGAAGGTTGTAAGGTTGTGCTCTAAGGCTTGTGAAAGGTTATTGCTGATGAGGGGTCAAGGAGTCCCGAAATATTTACGATGTAAAAAACTAAATGGTTGTTATTGTTTCCACGTGCTTAACTATTCCACTAATTGAATGAACAACAACTTAATGAATAAAATGATAAAATGAAGATACTACTATAATTTCCTTCGCTTATCATGAAAAACCTCAACTTCAGCGTTATTAAAAATAAAATGGTATTCATTATTAATTTTCCTATGGGCTTCTTCAGTTGGTAGATCCGTTATCTACGCGTTTTAAAATAATGTTATTTCTTAAAAAATATTGAACCAGCGTTTGAAATTATAAAAAAATACACCCAATTTAAATGTATAAAATAAATAATTCCAATTGTATAAAATCTTATATTTGTAGAATTCGCTTAGCTTTAATCGAACAATAAGTTTTAGTTTCCCTATGTAATACTAGACTAGAAGTGCATCATATAAAAATATTAGGTTTTTAAAATTTGTTGATAAAAGAAAAGATTTGGTAGATGAAATAAGGTGTTGAAATACATACATCAACTGTATCATCTCAGACCTCCCCCACTATACGGTGAAATGCCAGTGGCTCCCATATTTTTAGGAGATCGTAGTTATTACTCTTGTAGATAATGTCAGACTACAATACAAGTATCATGCAAAAATTTAAGGCTTTTGTTCAAACTTGTAAAAATTTGTTAATAGAAAGTCTTAAAAAATAACATTTTGGGACTTGATATCGAACTGAAAACAGTGCATTTGAAACATTGAAGAATATTTATCTTTTAATTCACTAATTTCGTGGTCCGCTGGACCAATTAATACATTGCAATTAATTAAGGTTTTTAGTTGAGATGAAAAAAAGTTAATGGCACGAGCGGGATTCGAACCCACGATCTTCGGGTAGATACGCCACTGCTCTACCACTTGAGCTATCGTGAGGCGCGGCGTATCTAGCCGAAGATCGTGGGTTCGAATCCCGCTCGTGCCATTAACTTTTTTTCATCTCAACTAAAAACCTTAATTAATTGAAATTTATCTTTTAGTTTAATTACTAATAATATAATATAGTTTAATTTTTTAATCGTGTATGTTTTGCACTTTTTACTAAGTTAGTACATGAAGAGAAAAAAAAGGCATTTGATTTTTTAAGAAAATGCATAACATCTTGAACAAAGATATATTAGCTAGTTGCAAAGATTCACAGCGAAATTAATTGATTATTTATTCACTTAATACACTGTAAATTATATCATGCTACACACTGGCATACACTCACGCATTTATAAATTTAGTAAAAAAAGACTTGTCACGGTTTTAAGCTCCTATTTTTTTCAGCGCACGCACTAAATCATATTGTGACTAAGGAAATTCTAAAGAAACGTAACTTTCATGGAAAAGTGGTGTTAAGCATTGTAAATCAAGCTGTTCAGAACAATTTATATAATTAATTGTAATTATGATGATGTTTAATATAAACTTATGAAATATTTGATTAATGAACAAAAAAAGAAATGTCCCGCCTGCTGGTCAATTGGAGTAGAGGTCATCTATCATTCCTATTATTCAAGGCCTCTCAATCATAGGTCAACTTGTTGAATAACACGAAAACCTCGAAGCAACTACATAATATGAACGAAAGTGTCTGAAATTGTTCGAAAATCGAAGGTCGAATTTTTTACAGTACCTTTAAATAATTTACAAACCATAGATTTTTACCGATCTATGACAAAAACAGCATGTAATGAAAAATCGTTTAGATAATTGATATCAAATGGTAATAGAGTCAGTTCAATATGAACTAGCATTTCGGGAAAATAAAACGAAATATAATTCGTAAAAAACTTACGACTCGGGTCTGGTCGATGATTGTGACGGATGACGGACAATCCATTATTCCCTGATACTGCAAAGTCCGTGATATCGCTAATTTGATGATTATCACGAAAAACCCATATATTCTAACCAATTATTTTCTTTTTTTAAACAAAAATTATTTACTTACCTTTTAAATTTCTCAAAAATTTGCAATCTGTTACTACAAAGTTGTATTATAAGCAATGCCCTAAATCATGGTAATACGTTATGTATTAAACGTGTCATCAATAAAAAATGAAAAGAAAATTTACCCATACTTTTTAATAGGTTGAGTGTTTTTTTCCTGGAATCGCTGAACGTCGAAAAGCGAGAATAAAACGGCCCCTATCATTTGAAATACAAATTAGTCTAATTAGATTTAAATTAACCCCTGCCGGGCCTCATTTCCGCTTAATGATGTTGATAAAGGATACGAAGGAAAAGGGGTGGGAAGTAACGAGCAGGGGGTAAAAGTGCTAACTGGACCGAGTCAACAATAGACTGCGTTGTCAGGTTATATCGGGCTTCTGCAGAGAACTCTTGACGTCTCATGTGGCGATATCAGCCCACTAGAAGCAACCACTCCAAACCCTATTTTTTGCGTTTTTCGTCGTTACACGCGAAAAAAGGGAAAAACATTTGCAATAAAATTGCTTTCTATTCTGACGGACTGGAGACATTTTTTAAATAAATCTAACGTTATTGATCATACCATACAGCAGTGAGAGTGCTGTTTTATCATTGTTGATTATTCATAAGTATAGTAATTTCTCTGTTGACAGCTAACGTTGTGGAATTGGTACACGCAAGGTTATTTCTGATTATTTCTTTTTTATCCTGTGTCTGTAAATATAGTTTATTTTAACTAGATCCAACGTTTTCGTCATTTGTGACCTGAAAGCTTGCGAATTCACCGTGCTTTACATGAACTAAATTTTTAAGTGCAAATTATATATATACTTTTAGAAATTGCTAAGCTTTGATTAAAAAGTGATTTAGAGATTTTCTTGTCAAAAAATTGATAAAAGCATTTTTGAAAAGTCTCGAAACAAAGAAATGATTATTTATAAAATACAAAAATTATTAACGACACACAGGTGATCGTATTATTAATATTAACTGTTTACCAAAAACGAAGGCACAGAGATTTTATTGGTTCATTTCAGTTGAGTTTTACCTTTTGTCAGCCACAAAAGATTTACCAATGAAGTTTTTCGGTATTACTCTTTACCATGTTATTTAGGATACGTCTAGTGATCGGATTTTGTTTATATCCGAATGTACATAATGTCTAGATAGTATGGGAGTTAATAAGGAAAAACTATAAAAACTATTGATTATGAAACACTGTGCGTAATGTACTATCCATATATCAACGCTAACCATCCCTAAAAATATATCAACCATACTTTATTAGTATGATGATTGATTTCATACAAGAATAACTACACTGCTCGTAAACAAAAGAAAAACCGACCAATTGGTTTTTGCTAGAAAAATGGCCAAATTCGAAAATGCATATTTTCTCAGCAATTTGAGTCACAGATATGCGGTAGGTCTCATTTTTTAGAAAATTTGAAACTGAACAACATGGTTATTTAAACGTTTTTCTAGCTTTAGTTATTCATCAGTAAATTAAAAAATTCGGGAACAAGTTAATTTGTCTACTTTTAAAGAAAAATTTAAAATTAGCTGTGGTCCCAGGAAATTGTCCTGGAGCGGCGCCCTTTAGGATAGGAAATTTTAATAAGCTTTCAATTGGTCATTTTCCATGTTGTCTGATTTCTCAACTGTTTTTAAGTTATTCGCGATTTTTGGGTAAAAAACGTGGTTTTGTACGTGCTTATGAAATCTCTCTCTCTCTCTCTTTCTCTTCCAATTTTCAAGAATGCATAAATTTTGAATCGCTTTTTGGACATAGCCTTCAAATGATATTCGAAAAAGAGAGGACACGTTTTCTAAAGGTAAATATATTGTATGAAAGTGGGTAAATTGTAAAAATATTTGTTTAATTGTTTATCAGATGCTCGCCAATTCAGTTGGCCCAGATACGTTAGTTATTAGTCACCGATATATGGAGAAAGACCGCTATTGGCCGTAAAGAAAAATAAATGGAAATCAAATGAACATTTGAATCTTGAATGATAAGAATAATTAAAATCATAAGAAAATAACGAGCGGGCAAATGAAACGTAAGAGCTACTCGCTCAACCGTACCTGAAGAAAATCCAAAAATCCTCAAGGGATAAAGTCAGATACAAAAATACTAGAAGAAATTAATCTTCTTCAGCTAATTTCTCCTAAGATATATTTCGGTTTTAAACGTTATATCTTAATGTATAAAATGCGAATTCATTTCTACAAGCTTACTTTTTATTTGTCGGGTTCGAATGCAGGGCCGCTGGATTCAAAACCCGGCCCTTTACCTTACAGTGATGAGCGCCGTGTCAACGCCTAAACCGTTGCGGTCACCGACGCCCCGCTTACATGGCTTTAAGATTTCCTATTTTCTGTTTCGATTGGGATAAAAATTCAAATTTAATCGTTTTACAGGGTGGGTGGTAGGCCTTTTTTACATGACTCATCTTTTGATTTTTGGAATGTTTTACATCCGTTTAACGTTATATTAAATGAGATTGTCTTCGGAGATAGGGTGGTGAGCGAAGAAAAGCATTTACGGACGGAGGTGGTCCGTTGCCCTGGGGTGGTCCCGTCGGGGATACGTCCTCCTTTCTTCCTTTCTCCCTTCCTCATTTCTCTCCTTTCCCGTTCTCTCCGATTCAGCAATCAGCCTTTTGTACTCCGCCATACAGCAATCTCCAGGTTTGGAACCAGTCTCTCTCCTCTCTCCTCCTTTTTTTTTCTGGATATATCCTCTTTCCCCCATTCCGGTGGATGTGGACTGTGTTCATGGGCCGAACAGACTAGGGGGGATAGGCGAGAGATGGGTGGTGATGAGGCCCTGGATAGGGCTGTCTGTGATGGTTCCTCTGGGTCACCACACACTCTCTCCCCCTTCGGTTGGGCGAAATTCTAGATTTTGCCACGAAAGGACTTCTTCCTCATGCTTGGAGGAACAAAGGAGCCACTTCCGTTTCGGCTTGACTGTAATGCACTACTTTGGGATTGCAGAACAGGCTCGATGATAATAGGCGGTGAGTATTCTTTGACTACCTTTGATGAATGGTGGGGCCCCTGATGACAGCTTCTCGGCGCTGGTGGGTAACTCCAGCGACAGGATTGTTCCGGGAGGCATTCAAAATCTTGTAGGCGTACAGAATTTGATCACTGTTGGACGAGTTGAGAGAGTCGTGGACGGTGCGGAGGTTGACGTCTTTCAACCATCTGGCGAGCTGTGAATCGGTTATGGAGGTAGGGACTTACTCGCGCCCTTTCAGAGTCTCCTCTTCCTCCATCTCGCTGCTGATTGCGAAAAGACCTTCGGTTCCAACGCTGTTGACGCCCATCTGGGGTTCCATCGACACCTATGGTCAGTTCCGCGACGACCTGGATTTGACAGGTCTGACGACAAACTGCTTCCGCTGAGACTTTATATGGGAGGTGGGTGTAAAATCCGTGTAATCATGCTGAGACCCTTGTGTGTCGGCTCCGGTTTTGTCGTTCTCCTTATATGTAGTGTTTAGTGACCGTTAATTAATGATTATTTGGAGATCGTGACATGCGGTCTGGTGTGACGTAGATTCAGAAAAACATTTTCTTTATCGTGCCAACGATTCGACCTTTACTGACATCATCATCAGGGCTTGGGATTTGTAATTATTGTTTACACTATACAAATACATGTAGGATGTGCAAAAATGAATTTATACAATGCTAGAAATTTTAGACTCAAAGTATTTGGGCTCGCTCAAAGTGTTTGTTTTCTGAGTAGATGAGTCATTATTGTGTGGTCGTGTTTTTTTTCAAATGTCTATCGTTGGACAAATTCATTTTTCATATCTTACATATATTTGTATAATTTAAACAATGTTTATAAATCCCAGGCCCTGAAGATGATCTCAATAAAGATCGAAACGTTGACACGATAAAGGAAACGTTTTTCTAAACCTACATCACACCTGACCGCATCTCACGATTTCCAAATAATTATTTATTTTATACTTTTAAGTTTTAAGTAAAATATATTAACATTTTGTTGAATAAAATAAGCCCCTTTATATAATCCTTTAACGAGTCGGAATCAATCTTAAAGAACAGCGTTTGCCTAGCATTTATTTTGCTAACGTTACGTTTTTAAAGGCACCAAGGGCGCTGTGAAACAAGATCTAACACTTATTTAATATTTACGATCCTCGTGTAGCATTGGTACACCTGAGGGGTTATAAAATTTTTGTTGCTGTTATAAGTTAGTCTGCCATAAAGAAGAATATTTAATATTATTTTCAGAGTATATTTCATGCGTATCCGCTAGCTAAGAAGAAAATATATTAAACTTTTACAATAATAAAATTCTAAAATAAAACCGATACGTAATTTAATTATACAAAAGTTTTCTTTACAACTCTAAAAATATGCTTGATTGTTTTCAGCTGCAAGGTTTTTAATTTTCATTTCCTCTCATGAAGAAAAATTAATTTTGAATTTATACGTTAATAACGTTCATGCAAATGGAATGCAATATATGAGTAATATATTAATAAATAAAGTAGCGTCCGAGCACTCCAGTGGTTAAGTTTAGCTATCAAATTAACTCAGCTTTGCATAGCTTCAGTATTTTACATAAACAAAATTAAAGTGGGTTTAAACGCCGCTGAATTAAACTGTAAGTCACATGGCTGTTTAGTTTACGAGTCAAAGTCTGTAGTTCTAGAACTTGTCGTTAACTGTAATCCGCTGTTAACCCAAGAGTTTTATAAATGTCTTTGAACTTCTTAAGCATCCTAAATACTTAGGATTTTTTGATATAAATATAATATAATGATTTACTATATACATTTTTATTCCATGGATTTCTTTGGCAAGTAAGTCCAATAATTTTAATATTTGGTTATTCCATGAACTGTTGTACCATTTACATATAGATTAAAAAAAATATTTTTTTGTATCATTTGCAATTTAATCTTTTAAAAAAATTGAGTTGCTTAATTTTTTTATTATTATTTTTAATATATCAAACACAAGACGAGGCAGAACATATACAAGGCTAACTCACTTAAAAAAAAACTTATGTAATTTATGTAGAGATTAGTGACCGTTAATCGATAGTTATTCTGATATCGTGAGATGCGGTCGGGTGTTATGTAGGTTTCAGAAAAACTTTTCTTTATCGTGCCAACGTTTCGATCTTTTATTGAGATCATCTTCAGGGCTCGAAGTGTTTGTCTTCTGTGTAATTGTGCCATCCTTGCGTGTCGTGTTGAGAGTGCCACTGGAAATGGAATAACTAACTTATGTAATTTATTTATTCCTGTCTTAAGGGAGGTATTGATTGAGGTTTAAAAATCTTTCCATATTTTATTATAAATCTTACCTCCTATCCCCTTTACTGTACAAAATATTGATTAATGATCTGCATGCATGTATGAAGTATAGTGACTTAAAAATGTTTGCTGACGATGTCAAAATTTATAAAATTATTGACACGATCATTGACTGCAACCTCTTACAGAGGGACCTAAACTTTTTAGAGCAATGGTGTGCAAATAATAAAATGTATTTAAATTATCTGAAATGTAAGACTATTGTCTATAGTAAAAAAATGATTGATTTAGAGTACAATTATCAATGGCTGTGTTCTACATAGACTTGATGTGATTAAAGACTTAAGTGTTTGGCATTCAAAGAAATTAATATTTAATAACCACATAAACAAAATTCAAACTAATGGTATGAAAATGTTGGGATTTGTCGTAAGGAAGTCCGTGGACTTTAAAAGACAGCCTTGTAAGTGTGATATTAATAATTTTTGAGGCCAATCTTTGATATGGTATTGTTGTTTGGGCCCCTATGTAAAATAAGCCTACTTTATTTCTGGAAAGAGTCCAAAAAAGTTCTTAAGAAATGCAGCATTTAAATTAAAAATTAAAAGAGAACCTCATGGTCCACTTTTGAATGAAATTGGTGCTCTCTCTTTGGAAGATTTCTCACTGACTTGTTGTTTCTCCATAACTTGTTACAATTTTAAAGTACATAGTCCCAAGCTGCTCGAATGTGTAAGAATTCATGTACCTCAATTTCATTCGAGAATAATTAAGACTTTTTATCCTACTCTTAGTCAAACCAACAATATGAAATACAAGTTAGGGGCAATTGGTTTTTTTAATTGTATATATTATGTCTTATGTGTTGTGTGTATATATGTTTTGTCTGAGTGCATGTATTTATTAGCGTGAATGGCGTGGGGTGAGGGTGAAATATAACGTCATCATCACCCCTCGAACTTTGAGAGCGTATGAGTGTGTGTTCGGGGTCGATGGCGGAATATTTATAAAAGTACTCCATCGACCAAATGGAATGAGTGTACTGTATGAATGTATTTATTTGTATGAATGTAGTGTTTGTGGGCTAGATGTAGGAAGCCCAGTTAAAAAAAAAAAAATACATGGCAATAAACGGACTAATGTTGGAAGGGAATGAACTTCATATTGATTGTTATTCAGAAATCGTGAGATGCGGTCTGGTGTGATGTAGGTTTCAGAAAAACATTTTCTTTATCATGCCAACGACTTATTTCACCACCTCTTCAAAATCCAACGTATATAAACATAAATCAGCAATATCTCGCTGGTCCTCTCAACACGACACGCAAGAATGGCACAATTACATAATTACACAATTTTGAGGGTGTAAAAATACTTTGATTGAACACAAAAAATATTTTTGCATTGAATAAATTCACTTTTTTTCCCCATCCCACATGTTAAATTTAAGCAATGTTTGTAAATCCCAGGCCCTGAAGATGATGTCAATAAAGATCGAAACGTTGCCCGATTAAGAAAATGTTTTTCTTAAACCTACATCACACCAGACCACATCTCACGATTTCTGAATAATCATCGACTAACGGTCACTAATCAACACACAATATTGATTGGTTTTTCTCTAGCTTACATCATATAAAAAACACAACAATAATTGACTAAATAAAGTTTTGTTAGTCAAGAATGTTAGTGGCAAAATTGTATTACTCTGTGGGATTCTCCTGAAAATAAAATAAAAATAAAATAAAAATTATTAATTAAAATTTCATAGGCTATACAGCCAAAAAAGAACCCAGAAAGGCTAGCATGGAAAGTATGAGCCGGACTCTTACAACTCGGCCAACGCAGTTCTCTACTGCTTATATGCAATATTTACCAATCATATTATTTAATTATAAATTATTAAAAATTATAAACTGATAAAACAAACCACCACGAATTCTTAAAATTGTAGACAATCTTAAAATTACTACTACCAAAAGACTATAGTCCTATTTGGATAACCTTGAAATATAAGAAAAACAATCAGCACATAAAACAACACACACATCATTCAAACCAGCTAGAAAAACTTATATGTTGTTTGAGTAATTCTTCTTCTTCTATTTAACATTTTTTAAATGGACAAATTTTTGCAATTTAATGTTATAAGGATTTTTCAATTAATTAGGGTTATTAGTTGAGATAAAAAAGTCAGTGTCACGATACCACTTGAGCTATCGTGACCTCAATCTACTCGGACACTATCTTCCCATCTCAACCCCAGCTTTTGAATTTTCCCTCCTTTTTGCCATTTTTCAAATGTCGTGAAATCTATTTGATTCTCGGCGACAAATGAAATGGCCACGGAGAGCTTTAGTGAAGGTGTACTTCATTTTAACTTATTAAATTCACTAGTTTTCGTGGTCCGCTTGACCAATTAATATCTTTCAATTAATTAAGGTTTTTAGTTGAGATAACAAAGTCAGTGTCACGAGCGGGATTCGAACTCACGACCTTCGGTTAGATACACCGCTGCTCTACCACTTGAGCTATCGTGACTTCGATCCATTCGGACACTAAATTTCCATCTCAACCCCACCTTGTGAATTTTCCTTTCTTTTTGCCATTTTTCCAAATTCATTTTTTTCCTGATAGGATGTTTCCTGTAAAAATGGGTACAAAACTATCAATGAATCAATGTAAATTAGATCTATTTAACGTTCGTTTTTATGTCTTACTAGTTTATTGATTGTTATTGTATGTGTTTTACAACACTACCTGATCACTTTCATTATTGTTAGCTTATTTTTGACATCACCACAACTCTCAGAGGAATTGAATTAGTACAGTTGACATCGTTAACACATTAGCAAATGAAAATACAAGGTTATCAGTTAATAGTATAAGGATTATCACAAAATAGACTAACCTTGATGAATTCCGCTCTTAAAAGTCATTAAGGAAGTTGCTTTCCCCATGTTGCTAATTTTGTTCAAAATCCACTTAAACATCCCTTCTTACCGATATTCCGAGAAATGGATCGTTATCTTGGCTCATTATTAAACTTGAAATCACTTAAAAACAGTGTAGCAATCAATTACTTTGCTAACAAAATCACTTTTTCGTAATTGCGAAGGTACACTTGCGCAATGCATTCTGTATATTTTAACGTATAAAAGAGTGTTATTAAGTTTCAAGTTTTGATTGTGACCTGGTCGTCCTTCTACAGCGTTGGGTTGCTTTTAGAGAAAAATCTCCAAGAATAATATTGACAAACCACCTAAGGCATACCCGCTTACTACATTACATTTACCATATCACCGAAAGATTTTTCATCATGCTTGAATAACAATTACTTTTTTGGCAGGAAAATGAAATGCAAATTACTTTTTCTCGTCATGTCAACAGTAAGAATCAATCGAATCTGAATTTTAACTTTTGTTCGCTATTAAAGGAAAAATGGGATTTTATTTTCTAACTATATAACGTTCAAATTTAAATGCTAGTAAATAAATAAGAATAAGAACATGTTATTTTAATAATTCATATTTATACATAATTCACTAGTTTTGGTGGACCGCTTGACGAATTAATATCTTTCAATTAATTAAAGAAAAATTGAAAGATATTAATTGGTCAAGCGGTCCACGAAAATAGTGAATTTAGTAAGAAAAAATGAAGTATACCTTCACTAAAGATCTCCGTGACCATTTCATTTTTCCGCCGAGAATCAAGTAGATTACAATGCCGCTAGTGCTATTGACTTTTTATCTCAACTAAAAACCTTAATTTATATATAATGTCAGGTGTTTCGTGACAGTTAATTAATGATTATTTGGAGATCGTGAGATGCTGTCTGGTGTGACGTAGGTTTAGAAAAAATTTTCTTTATCGTGTTTCGTTTCGTTTTTAACGTTTCGATCTTTATTGAAATCATCTTCATGGCCTGGGATATATAAAAATTGTTTAAATTATGCAAATATGTGTATGATGTGAAAAAATGAATTTGTTCAATGATAGAAATTTTAGATTCAATCAAGGAATTTATAGTGTTTATTTTCTGTGTAGATGTGTCATTGTGTGTCGTGTTGAGAGTGCCAGTGAGATACTGATGTTTTATGTTGCCATAAATTTGAAGGGATGGAAAAGGAAGTATGGATAGAAAATAATTTTTATGTAAGTAGTTGAACCTAACCTTTGAGGTGAAAGGAGCGGACAATGGGAAAAAAATGGGTAATGGTTTGGCCAGATTATCCTCTCAGTATTATATAGACGAGGTTAATTAGAGAAAGGAAAGACAAATTGTTGAAGAATTAGACTATGAAGGTAGACTGTAGAAATGTTTGATGTGTGGAATGTAATGATTGTTTTATATGTTATATTATGTGTTTTGTGTGATATGATGATGATATATTTATGTTATTGATATTGAAATTGATTAATGATATTAGCGCAGCTGTACTGAGTTTACATGTGACCGTCCTGTAATTGATGCTGTGTTTATCTCTGTTGATGTAAACTACTTCTAAAAAAGTTACGTTTACGTTTGTTTTGTTCGATGTGTAATATTTTTGGATTGTTGAAATCGAAATTGTTTTGCTGTTCAAAATGGTCAGTAGCCAGTGCTGTAGGATTTTGTTTGGGGAGTTTATAGATATGATATTGGGATGTATGTTGCCGGGCAATTACAACTATTGATTTTGTTAATAAGATCAGAATTATTGATTAATGGTGTGGGATCTTTAATTTTGGAAAAAATTGTTTTATATTTTTGAAGGCTATTTTAAAGATATTAGAAGAGAGAAATATGATTGATTTATGTGATGGCATGGATATGTATGTTGTTTGTCTGTATCTGATAGATTTGATGTAGTATTATTAGTGATAGCAGATGGTGTTAGTGTTGAGTTGTAGTTGTTGATTATTCAGTTGATTATGTGTTTAGGGTACTGATTTTTATGTAGGATATGTTAGTATATATTTATGTTCTTGTGGTGAAAATAGGGTAATAATTCTGTGAAGTACCTCTTTGGCCGCGTTTATTATTGTGTTATAATATACATTTATACATAATGTGTGGTGTATAGTGACCGTTAGGTACTGATTATTTGAAGATCATGAGATGCGGTCTGGTGTGAAGTAGGTTTTAAAAAAACATTTTCTCTATCGTGCCAACATTTCGATCTTTACTGAGATCATCTTCAGGGCCTGGGATTTATAAACATGGTTTAAATTTTACAAATACATGTAGGATGTGAAAAAGAAAAAAAATGAATTTATACAATGCTAAAAAATTCTATATTCAATCAAAGCATTTGTACTCACTCAAAGTGTTTGTTTTCTGCGTAATTGTGTCATTTTTGTGGGTCGTGTTGAGAGGGTCAGTGAAATGTAGATATTTTTTCAAATCCTACATGTATTTGCAAAATTTAAACAATGTTTATAAATCCCAGGCCCTGAAGATGATCTCAATAAAGATCGAAACGTTGGCACGATAAAGAAAGTGTTTTTCTAAAACCTACGTCACACCAGACCGCATCTCACGACCTTCAAATAATTTATATATTATAATAATTTGATACATAATAATTAATTAACGTTTTTAGTTGAGATGAAAAAAAGATAATGGCACGAGAGGGATTCGAACCCACGACCTTCAGCTAGATGCGCCGCTGCTCTACCACCTGAGCTATCGTGACCTCGATCCACTCGGACATCAACTCCCCATCTCAACCCCACCTTATCAGTTTTCCCTCCTTTTGCCATTTCTCAAATGTCGTGTAATCGGTTTGGATTCTCGACGAAAATTGAAATTGCGACAGAGTTTTAGTGAAGTGTACTTCAGTTAATTCATTAAATTCACTAATTTCGTGGTCCGCTTGACCAATTAAACATTACAGTTAATTAAGGGTTTTAGTTGAGGTGAAAAAAAGTTAATGGCAAGAGAGGGATTGAAAAATGACCATTGAGAAATGGCAAAAAGGAGGGAAAACTCATAAGGTGGGGTTGAGATGGGGAGTTGATGTCCGAGTGGATCGAGGTCACGATAGCTCAGGTGGTAGAGCAGCGGTATCTAGCCGAAGGTCGTGGGTTCGAATCCCTCTCGTGCCATTAACTTTTTTTCATCTCAACTAAAAACCTTAATTAATTGTAATGTTTAATTGGTCAAGCGGACCACGAAATTAGTGAATTTATACATAATACGGAAATCTAGGAAAAATTCCATAAGGTAACGTATTTCTGATGAATATATTTTATTTTTAAATAAAGGACAGTTACATGATGAAAGGTTCGGTCTTGTAGAAAAATTTTCCATTTAACTTTAATATTTTGTCTTTTACAAATTGCTATCATCCGTACTTTTTCTTAGCTTTGTTTAAAACTTTCTGTGTATTGCTGGGAAACAAGTTATTATGTAGCAATAAAAAAAATCTGCAATAAACGGATTGAGGTTCGGACTAGTAATCTATCGGCATTAATCTTCGATTAACGTGAAATATACCAGAGATTTAAAAAAAAATTAATTTTCTTTGAAACGAAAGAACGTGGAAATACTTTCGGTTTCAGGTCGGTCGAGTTAAGATATTTGTGCTACTTATGATTTAGGCGGTGTTATTATTTCCGAGGCTCACGCAATCCAGTCGTAGCGCTATTAATAAATCAATTCCGTTCCAAATCTACAATAGACGTGCTTCTTTTTTTCATCAGAATTACATCAGACAGATATTGTGATTATGTTTCTGTAACATCAAATTTGTATTCGTGGGACAAACATTCATTTAACGATAGGCTATATTACTTTTATATTGATCTCTTTTCTGTCGACGAAGCAAAACAAAGAAAAGAAGGTAGAATAAATTAGTGTAATGGAAATAAACCAGCGGACGCAATCTGGTTAATAAGCCTAACAGTATTAACATATATCTATTTTTAACTCTAAAATCATTTCAACAGAGCCTCTCCTATAATATTTAGACCAAGGGAATATTAGATAATTCATTTAAAAAAACATAATAAGCAAGAGGGAAACCAATGATTTTTGGTAAATAATTTATTTTTTAATGTCATTTTATCGCCAGACATAAAATCCTAATACTGGGAGAAGCAGGATGAGAGCTTTCATGAAGAAGATGATGATGGACCTAATAATAAAATTTATGTATACGATTGTTTTCTTAAAATCGGCGATTAGGAGAGGCCAGGATTTGAAAAGGAGAACGCGAAGTAAGTTATAAAGGTGAAGTCCTATAGACAAAAAGTCTGATCTTTTACGATATCAGCTAATTAGCTTTGGTGAAATGAAACCATTTGTTGAATAATGGACACTATCAATAATGGAAACTATGAGTGGTTTAATGACCGTTAGTCAATGATTATTCCGAGATCGTGAGGTGCGGTCTGGTGTGACATAGGTTTTAGAAAAACATTTTCTTTATCGTGCCAACGTTTCGATCTTTATTGAGATCATCTTCAGAGCCTGGGGTTTGTAAATATTGTTTAATTTTTACAAATACATGAAGAAAAATTGAATTTGCACAATACTAGAAAATTTTATATTCAATCAAAGTATTTGTACCCTGAAGATGATCTAAATAAAGATCGAAACTTTGGCACGATAAAGAAAATGTTTTTCTGAAACCTACGTCACACCAGTCCGCATCTCACGATCTCCGAATAATTAATATGAACTATAATTCATTTACCTTTCTACACAAAATACATGTTAAAAATGAGATTTTAAAAGGTGGAAATCGAAATTTTTACACTTTTGCCACTGCTTTTCGATTAAAAAAAGATTTTGGGAGGATAATACATCCCACTTCTCGTAAACTATATAAGCTATCGAAGCCAAATCTTTCCACGGTCAAAACGGCAATTTCTGAAAAATATTTTGATTGGAATTATTACGAATCTATTGTTTGCGTATGAAACAGAACAAAAACATATTGCCAAAAGTTTTTTTCTTTTCTGTTTTAAACGGCCGGCTAGCTGCCTGGACTATTGCAGGCACCTCGCATTCTTTTTGCACCTCATGTTTAAAGAAAGAAATTTTTTTTACAAATATAAGATAGCTTTCTTGTAGGAGGTCTGGCAATCTTTCTGGTAACGTTTCTGGGACATTATTTTTATGTTTTTAGCCCCTATACGCGTGGTGAAAAGGATCTAATCTCTTTCATACCCAAACATTCAATCATTACCTAGTAATACAGGTGTCATAGTACTCGATATTCCGCAGAAAACAAGCCCTCTTTCACGCTAATAAATACATTCATACTTTATGTACTATTAAAGTTTTCATTTGTACAATGACTCTAAAATACTAACCTAGATTGGTGGGCTTATGGTTAATATTCCACCACAGACCAACCCACGCATATACTATTATCACACTAATAAATACATTCACTCAAGCGGTAACCACTCTGTATACAATACTCTTTAAAAGGATAGTTCCTACTCACATTAAGTACTACTTAATGTGAGTAGGAACTATCCTTTTAAAGAGTATTGAACACCACACTCACTCCATCATTTATCATTTCTATTACTCTGTATATATGTACAGCTAAAAATCCGGAGCCACTGGCGTATTTAATATTACTCCGCCCACAAGAAACACCAAACCTAATACTAACCTAAATCGGTGGGTCTGTGGGGAACTCGATATTCCGTCCACTACCCACCCATACGGAAGAGGAAAAAATACCACGCGTGGAAAAACATCAAATGCGACCATATGCATCTATTTGCTTCAGATGTTCTATTTGTTGTTGTTAAACTTTCTTTTTTTAAAGCTCAGAAAAATTTTATTTGAAAAATATAATTTGCTCTAACTGAAATGATTAAATATCTATAATTCGGTCAAAAGGTTCCTTACAAATAAGTGAAGCTTTATACACAGAAAAAATATGAAATAATGTATAGAAATATGATGCCATTTTACATATATTTTTAATAAAGTTTTACTGACAAACTATTGATATTTTTTATTTAAATTTTACACAATTAAAAAACTTAAAAATTAAAGATTTGAATTTAAAAAAAATAAAACAAAGTGAATCGTTGAAGTGATTGAGAGGTATCATAGACTTTATGAGATAAAGGCTCATTCGTTCAGCCAAGATCCAAAATGGTTGGCCTTAAGAATAAATAAAACGTGTAATGTACCCTGTCTGTAATCTTCAAGTCTTTATGCATCCAAAGCATTTTTTCTCCAAATCACTCTGAATAACATGAATGTTGTCATTAAAGTATAATGTAATTCGAAGGCAACTTTTTCAGGGTAGAATTTGCAATGGAATTTTATTTGTATTTTCACATAAATCCGTCCTGAAGCGACCACCGTCACTTTTATGCCGCATGAGGACCTTGTTCCTGTCTCACCGGCGCATAATATATTTATATACAGGTGGGGCCTAAAGAAAAATCCTTTGCATGGCTATAAACCTCAACCCGCACCCGCATTAGAACACGTAGTGGATAATAAAAGAAAGAGATCTCATTTTCTCCTTCAATTTATACGACAGCTTTTTGAACAAGTTTTATATATTTTGTTACGCCCTTTCTTTTAAACTTTTTGATGGGAGTTCGGATGGGAGAGCGTACGAGAAGTGGGGAATAACAGATTTTAAATATGTTTCAGGCTTTTGATTTATTTTTCACTAGATAAAATTTATGTTATTCCATTTGTTGTAGTTTAAGAACATAGATATGTGCCGATGGGATCAAAACTGAAAGAAATTCTTCAATAAAAACTATAAGAATTACTTGAGAACGTACAAATTTGTTGAAATATTTAAATAGTTCAAATCGTCTTTGAGAAGAGAAGGCAGTTAGGGCAATTAGAAGTGGGTAGAAGCAATGAAAGTTAGGCAATTAAGGAGAATAAATCAAGGAGATCGGCTTCCTTTAATGTCCTTTTCCGGAGGAGAAAAATGCACCAGAATATTTCCATAATTGGAATTAACTGCCTGAACCGCTTTACAAACTTGTAAGGTCTTTCCTCTCCAAAACCACACTGCATTTGATTTCCTTAGTAGATTTTACACACTTCAAGGCTAATTTATAAACGGCGTTTTTTATTCGATAGTTCTTTATTCGGAATCGCCTTTAGAATTATATATAATTTATTCATTTTTTAAATTATATAACATATATAAGTATTGGAGAATTTCGAAAAAGGGCGCCAGCATGAAAGAGGGCGCAACATAAAGATAGAGAGTTTTCGCGGGGAGAAAAATCTCTCGGATAAAAAAAAAGATTTTCTCTCTCTCTTCTCTTCTTGGGTCGACCACGTGAATAAGTGCATTTAGATTTCTGTCTTCTGATCTCTCCTAAATTAATATTTTATATCTCAGCTGAGTGTAGATTGTGAGTAAAGTTTTTATCATAATTTTTATTGTTTGTAAATTAATGTATATATGTTTTCTATTATTTTTTAATTAGAAGGATTAACCTTATTTTAATTTTTTTCTTTTCTTGTTTAAAACCTTTTTTCTGAGGAGATCCACGTAGTTACCATAATCATTTTAGTGTGAAAGCTATAAATATTTTATACTCGAGCAAGTACTTAATGTTTTTGTTTTCTTTGTATGTATGTAGATGTAGATGTAGATGTAATATTTCAGGGTATGGTATACTGCTTGCCCTTTAAGAGCTATTGTATCCCCTGTGCTCTGCCTAAAGCACATCAGTGAGTCCTATTTCATCAAGAAACTTGATTAATAGGCCCGGTTTCAGTGGCTGCAGTTCTTCTATGGTCACATTGAACATCCCAAAACATTTCCTCCTGCGGGCTAATGTAGCTCCTCAGTTTGTTAGTAAGTGTGTTGGTGTCTTTTCTGCTTCCTTGCAGAATCTACATGTGCCATCACAAGGGGCAAACACTCCTGCCACCGTACCTTCCTGCGTTCTAGATCCATCTGTGTACCAAAAGATGGTGCCATTTTTGAGGGAGTTATTTCCCTTTCTTTCCCATTAATTTTTGGTGCCCAGATGTATTCGGAATTTTTGGTTAAATTCAAACATCCCGTTCATGTCATCTATTGGAGCCATGAGTGATGGATGGTTTTTCCACAGTTTGTTTCTGTCTCTCCATTTCAGTTTTATTCCTGTTGGAGGTTTCTCTCTAATGAAGTAGATGGTTTTCTGTGCTGTCCTTTCTACCATGTGATATCTACCAGGGGGATTAGTCCCAATATCTTTTCCATGCTAATGGACGTGTTCTCATTGCTCCCGTTATAGAGATGCATGCAAGTCTCTGTATTTTTGTGTATATATGTACAGTTATGTATTATTTATGGGCCAAACATCAAGTAGTCTTCTCCAGCCTTCTGCGCTATAACGGAAATTCTTCGTTTTGTTCGCGCATCTTTTATTTAAAAAAAGATACAATAAGTTCATTTAAATTTAAAGATTAACATTATTAACTAGTATTACATTAGAAAACGACGTTATATTGAGCTATTCGATAAAATACAATTATTAATTGGTCATGAATAACCAGTTTGATATATAAACTAAAAGTGTATTTATTCAGGAATGAATCATGTTATACAATAACATTCCTATCGGATTATTAATCATTGATTGTATTTCCCTTCCATTCTTCCTGACAATAAGCACTTCATCAATAAATTGTTTATCATCGATGTGTAGTTTATTGTTATGGCTTCTCCTCTACCATTAAAACCTTGAAGAAAACACATAGTGAGATATGTAGAAATGATTGGTTCGATCTTTAATTTATAGTGAATAAATTTATCCCCTAGGAACCTTTAAAAACTTTACAAAGGTTAAAGCAAAATGGTCATGACCTTGTTTTTTTATAAAATAGAAATTTTTATTAATTCATTTTTGTTATAAAAATCCAAAAAATACCGATTAAAAATGTTATAAATTTATAATGCATGGTTGTTATATATACAGAACTATAGGGGTCGAAAATAAAGGGAACATTAACAAATTAAGGTCATTTCAAAGACTAGGATGTTTGATGATGATAGGAGCATTTTCAACTACACCCACCCTAGCACTTGAAATCATAACCAATACCACACCTCTGCACATAGAGTCTAAGGTCAGAGCACTAACCAGCTGCTACAGATTAATTAGCGAAGACAGCTGGAACCATAAAGGTGGCCATTCACGATCGCTCCAAGCAGTCCAAACGGAGCGACGCCGTTCCAAAAACCATGTCAATGGCAAAACTGAACTGGCGTGCCCGGCTGTGCCGAATATTCGACCGGTCCAAAGTCCATCGCGCCACTTCAAATATCTACGGCGCGACGACGGCATGGCGCGTTCGTGAATGGGAAAACCTGGCGTGGAGGGTGGGGTTTTTGGCGCGGTGGCCTGGTCTGAATGGGAAACCCCTCGTTTTTTTGGCGCAGTCTCCGTCTTTCTGTCACTCAGCAAACATCTCCTAGAATCCTTATCCATAGAAATAAAAGCAATTCGATCCTCAACCAGTTGGTCGACGTTTTCAAAACAAAGGATACAAATGCAATGAGAGATGCGGTATTGATAACCCCTAACACTGATCAGAAACGTAGTAGAGAACTTAAGTTCTTTGTAGTTCATCCCTGTAGCGAGAAATCGTAATGTGGTNCGTCAATGGCAAAACTGAACTGGCGTGCCCGGCTGTGCCGAATATTCGACCGGTCCAAAGTCCATCGCGCCACTTCAAATATCTACGGCACGACGACGGCATGGTGATTTCTCTCATGACTGTCTTTTGTTTTCTAATCAAGGGGGTAACAAGCTGGAGAAAATATAAATAAGACGTTAATCTTTTTTTTGAAAGGTTTTGGTTGAAATGAAAAATAGTGTCACGAGGGGATTCGAATCCACGACATTCGGCTAAATACGCCACTTGAGCTATCGTGACTTCGATAGTTCGATCCACTCGGGCACCAACTCTCCATCTCAACCTACAAACTTTCGAATTTTCTCTCTTTTTGCAATTTTTTGGTGTCGGAGAGGATCGAAGTCACGATAGCTCAAGTGGTAGAGCCGAAGGTCGTGGATTCAGATCCCGCGTGTGGCACTAGCTTTTTTCAGTTCAACCAAAACCTTACAAAAAAGATTAAATAATGGAAAGAAGTAATTTGGTCAATAGAACACTAAATATAATCAATAAATAAGACGTTTCATCCATCCTTAAATAGTTCCTCCAATCAGCGGATTCAAGGGAAAGATCTTTCAACAAATTGATGTGGGTATTACGGCTTCTGTTCAGGAGCCACTTCTTACACCGTTTCCTCTTCGATTTTTTGCTTTTAATATGTAAATAAACAGAAGAGTAGCGAGTTCAGAATTCGGAGCGACTGGCTGTGGAGCGGTCGTGAATGCCCCCTCAAATTTCAGGCACTCCAAATGAAGCTGTACGGCTTGGCGCGGTTCCATTTGGAGTGATCGTGAATGGCCACCTTAAGGGTAATAACATAGGTCACTCGAAAATCCTACAATTATTGAGTAAGGTCCACTGTTAAGCGTTAGCGATAAAAAGGTTAAAACCCCTTCGGGGAAAAAGTACTTTCAGGTAGTCACTCCTTGTGAATATAACTATAATGCGGATGATGACCACCGTAACATAGACTGCTATACAGATGGTTCACTTATCAAAGGTAAAGGAAGCGGTGTTGGAATCCATATACCTAAATTAGGTATCAGTGTCTCCTCCCCTCTTGGCAATAACACCTCCGTTTTTCAGCAGAAATCTGGGCCATTAATGTGTATTGTAGAACACTTATGGAAAATAAAATCAAGGGAAAAGATATTAGAATTTTTTCCGACAGTCAAGCCAGTCTTAGGTCATTACAAAACGATTTATCAACATCTAGAGTGGTGGAGGAAACTGTTGATCTTATCAATAGGATCTCTTCCTGGTATGAGAATAGGGTAACCCTTATTTGGATACTACACATAAAGGACACTATGGCAATGAAGAGGCGGATAGCCTGGCCAAAGAAGGCTCTAATACTGCGTTTGTCGGGCCACAACCGGTATTACCTCACTCTATAACCACAGCGAAAGAGAGTATCAAAAACTGGGGTATGAAACAATTCCTTAAGGAATGGAATCTGTCCCCCGGACACAGGAAATCGAAGGAGTTTGTTAAGGAGATCAAACCAACCGAATCGAAATGGCTATTCTCTAACTCAAGGGAATTTGGAAGCTGATAGGTATCCTGACGGGCCACTGCCCACTGAGAAGACACCTCTCCGTAATGGGTATTTTACCAGATCTCTTTTGCCGTTTTTGCGAAATAAAAAAAGAAACGGCAAGGCACTACCTCGCTGAGTGTGATAGGTACGCTAGGTCTAGATCTGAAACTTTTGAAGGAGAGGACATCACTAAATCACTCCCCGAGATTAAATGGTCCACAATCTTGGGGTTTGTGAACAGGTCCAAGAGGTTTATGCAGGACACGTGAGCCGGACCGAGTCCCGGACCTTTTAGGGATGGGGTACGAGTCTACCCAGGAATTTAACCCCTCGGGTCTTGGTCGCCCACCCTGCATAATATATATATTATCTATAAAAAATATATTACTGTTGTCATCAATATTTTTAATACAGCAAACTATAGGCTATCTTTTTTTTGTTAGTATTACTAATATTTCAGTTCATAACTTTACCGGAGCGTAAATCAAAGCAAGTATGTAATAATTATCCAATCAGAATTTATTTGGTTTGGCAAGAATTCGCAAATGATTGGGCACAATTTCAACAATTCAGCAGAGAAATTTGATAATCGTTTGTTTAGTGAATATGTAGGGGGTACTTGGGTTATATTCTAACTTTAGTACTTTGTTCAGGAAAATTTTTGTTATTTTGATCGAGAAGTCTTATTAGAGGTCATTCTAAAGCTCACACATTACATACATTCAGAACAGTAGCACAAGTAATATCAGGGAAAGGACAAAATCATAATAAGAAATTCCACGTCACTTTTTACTTACTAGTAGTTTGTATTTTTGCTTATACCTTTTGAAATTGTCAAGTATACCCAACAGTGACTGTCGTAAAACTAATAATTATCTTCACATGTTAATTTTCAAACATTTATGTCGAAATTTTATTACCTCTTTCACAATAAGAAGTTTAAAGTCATTTTGAATATGTAAAATGGAATTTGTTATTTTTCTGAGGATTTTGGTTTGGAAACTCTGAATGCGATTATAGTTGGAATGTTTCGTACAACCTTATTCTAATGAGCTTTTATATGGCCGTCGTTTGTTGTGATGTCAATTTTGATAGAAATGATAAATGATGGAGTGAGTGTGGTGTTCAATCCTTTTTAAAAAGATAGTTCCTACTCACAGTAAGTTGTTTTGCAACAATCCGGATTTCGAGCCCTTTAGCTCATCATCAGGTTGAAGGACTTCCACAACCACGTATCTCTACATGAACTTCAAAAGTGAACCCGCTGATACCCCCGCAAATGCGACGTTCCAATTTTAATGGTTTCTAATTCTTTTTTTTTAAACTTTTTAAACCATTACAACCTTAGCAAAAAACAACGGGTATCTAGAAATATTTATTGATAGGTTGTTAGTTAAAATAATAAAAAAATTAACTTTAAACGAATCAACAATAGGACTCAGCCACTCCAACATAAATGAATCATTAAGTTTCCGTTATTTGCCATACATTGGTGAATTATCGGAAAAGTTAGTAAAATTTTTAAACAAGAAGGTTTTAGAATAGCTTTTAGAAGTACGGGGTCACTTAAAAACATCCTTTCAAAACCTAAAGACAAGGTAGACAACTTGACAAAAAGCGGGGTTCACCAACTCAATTGTAATGATTGTGATATTAAATATATAGGACAAAGCGGTAGAGAAATAAAAACAAAAGTAAAAGAACACTTGCCTAAATCGAGCAAATTTTCGGAATTTAACGACCATCTGAAAGAAACAAACCATAATTTCAATTCAAATTTAAATACAAAAGTGTTACATAGTGTGTGTGGTGATTAGTGACCGTTAATCGATATTTATTTAGAAATCGTGAGATGCAGTCTGGTGAGATGTAGGTTTCAGAAAAACGTTTTTTTTATCGTGCCAACGTTTCGATCTTTATTGAGATCATCTTCAGGGCTCGAAGTGTTTATTATATACAATGCAAAATATATTTTTTATATATGTTCAATCAAAGTGAATTGAAATTAAATTAAAAAAATTTTGAAATTAAAAAATGTAAAATTGAACATGGTGATAAATGCATTAATAATATAACAGATTTTGATCTACCACCCATTTTAAATATGTACATAAATAATTTTAAACGTCCAAATAATTAAATAATTATTTTAATTATTATTATTTTAATAGTAATTTAATAATAATAAGGTATATTCTAATTTTCTATCTTTTATCTTTAATCACTAATTTATAATTAATTTCCTACAGTATTTACTACTATAATATTTATTTGTGTTATAATTTCCGCGTTTCGCACGTTGAAATTGAGCGCCATTAAAAAACCAGCTGATAATTGGAACTTCGCATTGGCCGGGGTATCAGCAGGTTCACTTTTGCAGTTCACGTTGAGAGACGTGTTTGTGGAAACCCTTCAACCTGACGATGAGCTAAAAGGCTCGAAATCCGGATCGTTGCAAAACAACTTAATGTGAGTAGGAACCATATTTTTAAAAAGGATTGTCAATTTTGAAATATGACTAGAATGTTAAATTCAAGACTAGAAAGTCTTGAAAGTGTTTTGAAACGCCTTGTCATTGCCTGCGTTTTTAAATTAGTATCTGGATTCGCAGTTAGTCTTTTTCGATGTACAGCCCAAGGTAGCGGACGTAGTTAACTATTATAGGTAGCGATATGCGATTTAAGTATAGTAGGGGCATTATTCCCCATCTGGAAATAAAGATATTGACAGATAATAATATTTGTCTTTATAAATAATGATGATAATATTTGTACTTTTGTCAACATTTATTTTTATTTGGCACTTTTTCAGCCAAAGTTAAGCCTGTAGAGGAGTCTTGGCTAGTCGATAGGATAGCAGTGTCGGGATGGGTAGCTGTAGGTAAACCGTTACGATGAATACTTTGGGCCCAAGGATACTACCCTATGGGACTCCAGCCATAAGAGGATGGTAGTTGTATTACAAATATGTGAATAACACTGGGATAACACATGCTATGAGAAATCAGGTAACGCTGGCTTTCAATTTAAAGGCTTAAGGGGCGAGGAGGTTTAGATCGTCGTGTAAGACGACTTGTAAGGTTCTCAAGAAAGTGTAGATCGAGCTTCTTCGGCAGAAGGATTTGGGTGGATCGAGAGCTCGGTGTTCAAATTTTGAAACTGAAAACGGAACATTTCGTTGATAAAATAATGTTAAGGTCGGTATGATAGTGATGTTACTAATGAGCTTGACAAAATGTCTGAGGACGTTTGATTAATCGGCTTAGCGAAAACCAGTTCCATTCCTTATGTCTAAAGAAATGGACAGAGTTAGTTGAATGTTTACGGTCAAAAAGATTTCGGTTTTGAATGTGTTCGCAGTTGTCTAAGTTTTTTAGGTTGTTGTCTCTTAAGTCTTATGGATAGATTTTACGTCAGTCTTCTGTCTAGCTATAGTCTTAAGTATACAAATTAGTAAAAAGCTAATGTACAGGGAACGTAAGTGTTTTTAAAAAATATAAAATTTCACTGCGTACATTGTGTGGTGATTAGTGTCCGTTAATCGATAATTATTCAGAGATCGTTAGATGCGGTCTGGTGTGTTGTAGGTTTCAGAAAAATATTTTCTTTATCGTGCCAACGTTTCGATCTTTATTGAGATCATCTTCAGGGCTCGAAGTGTTTGTCTTCTGTGTAATTGTGCCATTCCTGCGTGTCGTGTTGAGAGTGCCGAATCACTACCTGAAGATGATCTCAATAAAGATCGAAACGTTGGCACGATAAAGAAAATGTTTTTCTGAATCCTACATCACACCAGACCGCATCTCACGATCTCTGAATGAACTGCGTACATTATTACTCATTCAATTTTGTTTTACATTGTTACCGCGTTGATAAACTCAAAGTGTTCTGGAATGTTGGAGGTTGCTTGGTGCTAGGATGATGTTGAGATGTATAGGAAAGTCAGTAGTATATGGTGTACATGGTGATACCGAGAATGCCCCCCTGTGGGACTCCGCTTCGGCTTGTATTGGTCTAATATTAAGTACAGGTTGGCGCACCTCACGCTGAAGCAGTGGCCAGTTAAGCAGGATTAATAGAAAATAAACTACTATTATACCTTTATAAATGGATCAATGGGAAATATTCTGTACCATTTTATTTCGCGATTTTGTTTATTTTCTATAAGGATTCTCTTTAAATATTTACAAATTTTGTTTAAACGGTTTAATTTCTAACTCTCTACCCTCTCAATCATTTGGTGGGCTTAGTGCGTGTTCCGTTTATTGAATCAAAGCGGTCAAAACAAATATAGAAAAAGCCCGTTAAAAGGATTTAATTAAAAGGATATTCCGATAGAACGAACAATGCTTGGCCGGCTTAAAATCCCTGCTGGAAAATTTCTGGGACGCGGCCTCGGTTTTGTATAGGAGGAAGTGGAATTAATGCGATCGGGGGAGTACAACAATGGGTAATGATTGAGGATAACGATCGGTGAGGGTATAGGCACAACAATGCCCTTACATATATTACATGCGGTTATGCAGATTATGGTGACAGTGCCCTCTATGCCCGATACCCACTTCGATACAATAAACGTTGTATAATTTATATTGGTGTTTGCACACCGCCTATTTCCATTATGGTTTTGTTTGATTGACGCCGTCGTGTGCCCTTTATTTGGTCTCATCGATATAGCAATCAATTTAAAATGGATACGGACAAATCGATCCACATTTTCATTCTGACCTTGTAAGTAAAACAGAACATCCATTAATTTTGAAAGTATCAACATTCACAAAACACATTTAAACATTTAAAACCACAGTTGATAACTATATGAGAAGCATATATGCGTGGAGAGCACATTTAAAAGTCGGGTTCTTTTTTTATCAAAGTTGCTTTCTGGCCTCTATACATATGCATATATGCAAAACAGAGGGCGAGCGGCAAACTCCATAATATTCATTAGTGGATGTCCAAACAATGGCCCACGAGCTTGACACAAAAACCTCTTGAATTCATTGTCACATAAATTTATATCACCCTTACATTTATTCGCTGCTTACTCTCGTTTTACAATTTTAAGTCGTACTCTCAGCCAATTTACAAGTTTATCAAACAATTCACTTTCAACTAAAACAACCAGCTATTCAACTTTCTTTGCAAATTAGAACGTTAATTATGAGTTTTATCTGATGTTATTTTATAAAAGCCAAACATTGGGTTTGAAAAAGTTCACGGCGTTTTTGAATAATTCAATTTTTATTCTCCTGTGAAGCAATGTTTATTTACTCAGTTTCATCCAAGTTCTCGTATTTTACAAGATGTTTTGCTAATTTAAATTGGAGGGGAAAATAATGTATTTTTGTAATTTAATGGTTATTTTATTACCGCAAAAGGGAAATCGCTGCTTTAACTGCTAGGACAATTTGTGATGACTAAGGCTGCGATTTATATGCAATAAAAACCGACAAATGTGCACGTATATATGTAAATATATTTGGTAAAAAATGCAATTTAAAACTGAAAATATGCAAAAACTACCATGAGAGAAAATAAGGAAACCTAAAATTAAACGCATTAAAAAAGTTAATTTAAAAAATTCGTCGTCTCATCCATCGAGACCCAGATCGGTCCTTTTTCGATGAAGTCTCTGATTTTATGGAGTGTTTCACTGTATATAAGATTGGGGTGAGATTTCCTGAGGGTACTTTCGTGGGGAATGGTTGTATTTCTCAACTTGTTTTCAGGGTGGCTTAGTTTAGGGATGGGTATAACATGGGACATAAATCGGTATCGAAACCGGACTTTCTAGACACAGCTCTTGTGGCAGCTTGTGTCACAAAGGCTTGTTGAAACTTAGAGACTTCCTACCTTGGTTTCCTTGTGTTTTGCTGTCTTTATGTGCTGTGTTACCAAAAAACGTGTAGTTGTTGATACATGTCACAACAAATGCATTATAAAACGTTTGCATAGCCCTTAAAAGTCTCACTTGAAAACTCACACACATACTTATTCGAACAAGATCTTTTCGTCTTTGCGGTGAATTTCGGCATTTTAGGAGTAGTCAGTCCACAACAAACAAATAATGTTTCACGATGGAAAACGCAAGAGAGACTGGGCAAAACTGAGAAGTATGACGGTAGGGAAAGAAGAGAACTGAAGTAATATTTCTATAACCTAATTAAACTATTCCAAGAAAACATTTACAGTGGTACATACACTATTCCTTTCTCCATTTATTCCAAGAGAAGCAAAGGCGACCAAAAGTTCGCGGAAAGCAGTGGACTGAACAAACACAAACTAGTTCATTATGTGTAAACGGAAGAATGTTAGCGCGTAGCTCTTTTTCAGAGAATTTTTCTTTTTTGCCTGCTCAGAAACATTAAAATTTGACGTGCCAAATACCGATATGCCGGATATGTAACAAAATATGCAATTATAACCCACTTATTCAAAAATACGCATTTATGGCAATATATGCACAAATATGCAAAATAAGTATAGCTTACATTGAGTCCAAATGCTTCAAAACATATGCAGTTTGTTAAAACTGGATGTTTTAGTTAAACAGAAAGAACGTGCAAATACATGTATTTCTCAGCCCTGGTGATGACGTTTGATAAGAAAGCACTGTCTGTAAGTGGTCATCCACCCTGGGAGCTGCAGCCCACTCAATGTGGCACTGCGGCGACGACGGGTGGTATAGTGTGGTTTGAGGCTCGAGACCCCGAACCGGCTCACCTCGGGTTCTCATCCACGGCCCTTTCTCAATCTAGATTCCTTCATTCTATCCTGTGACCCCTCCTAACCCTTGATTACAAGGGGGTATCCAGGTGCAAAATAACTGTGCAGCCTGGAGGGCGTGGTAACCTCTCTCAAGCACAAGCTGTACTCGTGTCGGCCTCGGGTCGGCACGGGCGGCGGGTGCCTTATTAGAGGCACACGAGGTACCAGATCCCTGCAGAGGGTGCATGACCATCTGTACCACGGGGTAACAAAACGTTCCAAAATCAGCTCTTGTTACAACGGGAATGGTTTCGTGGTGGTGCCCCTGGCGGGAACTTAGATAAGAGGCTGTCTTCTGCCTGGGACCTTCGTGAAACTTGCGTATGACCACCGTTATACACCCGGCCTCACGGGATACGGCGGATCGGACGGCAGCATATAGGTGTTGAGGACGCGATGATTATGCTGGATAGTCCCTCGAATGCGTGAGTAGTGGCGGATGGGAATGGGTAGTGAATCGGTTGCTCCTACTCGAGTATGCTTTCATTGTTGTGCGTATGACCGGCGTGGTACCCTTGGGGAAACGAAGGATCGGGCCACCTAGGCTGAGCCTATGGCGTCCCTCGAATGCGCAGGCAGGTGTAGGCTGAGCTTGACAGGAGGTTTTTACCGTAGGCGGTGCTCCTCTAGGGGGGGGGGTAGACAAAACAAAACTTAAAACAAAACCGCGGCTGGAGCGAATTCGGAAGTTTCTACGCTAAGGAAGCCCCAATACTCTGGGAGATAGAGTGGCCTCCTCTATCTAGGAAGCGCGCGGGAGGCTGGGCTGATTTATTTCGGCTACAGTAAGAACAACCCGTGCGCGGTATACGGTTTGATGCTCAATGCAGACCCGGCCGCTTGGAATGGACAAGCGAGGAGCGAGGTTGTCTAGTGCCTTCGGGGCTGAGCTGCCTTTACACTAATGCTGCGGCAGTAACGCTATTCTGTCGTATGCGGAGGTGCGTCAACTCCCATCTTGAGAATCAAAACGTCCGATAAGGCCGAATAGGCCAGGTGAGGTCGTTAAAGATCCTCAGAGTCCTTTTTAGGATGACCGAGTATGCGGGAACGAATGTATGTAAGTGGTTTGCTTGGTTCGAAAGCGGAAGTGTTGGTTTGATAGACATAAACACTGATCGTTGTTCAACCGTTGATGATGACCAAATTTAAGCTGTTGACATAAATAACCATACACAACGACACAAGACAATGCAGATACACTTAAAATTTCTCGAATGTGCGTTTCAACGCTTCTGAGAGCATCAGGATATGATGGCTACGTTATATTTTTTTGGAGGGCAACTTCATTTAAGATTACCTCATAAAACAACGAAAACACGGAATGTCACATTTTTAAAAAGATTGATAGTGGGAATGAAAATTAATCCGTTACATCAATGCTTAGGGGGAAAAATTGAAGGGAAACGCTGAGACCCTCCAATAGCGAGATGAACCGAAGGAGTAATGTGCATTTAGTGAAATTAGAAAGGGGTGTTTTTTTATGAGCTTCTTCCACCCAACGAAACAGATAATTCTTGTCCACATATTAGGATCGATTAAAATCAGCAACTGACCCAAATCGACCAGCATTGGCTAATCGCGATGAGATTGTTTTCTGACTTAGTCTTTGTCTTCCGGAAATTGTTAGGGCTTGGCTGGGATGTGCTACCCCACCCATCGTATTCGCCTGACATTGCTCCTTCAAATCTTCCCTTATTCCGGCTCCGAAACTCTATTAATGGGAAAAACTTTACTTCTCTTAAGGATTGCAGAGAACATATCGAGGCGTGCGTCCATCTCTCACCTGAGAACTTCTGGGAAGTGGGAATTACAAAATTACGCCAGGTAAAGGAACAAAATGGTTCATATATCGAAAGTCTGTTCAGTAACTGAAATTTTCATTGAATTTACAACTCAAAATTCCCCAGACTTATTTGACAAAGTCAAAAATAAGCAATAAAGTATCATTAAGATAAGTAAGTATATCGCTGTCACAATAAATAAAAACATTATATTACCTTTATTTTATAATTTTTTATTAGAAATCAGCAATTTGGTCAAAATGAAAGGTAACAATCAATTCTTTTATTGAAATTTCACGGAATATATTCTCTTTTATAAGAAATTTGAAACTATCATTAATAAATTACAAGGTTCATAGACATATGAACATCTATTTACAATAATGAAATTTATGGAGTTCATATTTTTTCAAGTGAATTATTTATAATAGTTTCAAAGTTCTAATATATATATATATATGTATATATTAGGGGTATATTCTTCAAAAGCTCAACTTAAAACTTAGCTATTCGCTTTAACTTTCTTACACTAGAGATATCAACTTTGGTTTTATTTTATCGTAGTTTGGCACCAAATTGCTATATACATCGTCAATGAAATCGTTGTTCAAAACAGACAATACCGAATTGAAAGTCTAAGTAATTATTTTGTACATTTTATATGTTTATAATTTAAGAAACCCAGGCAATGAGTTTTCACAAAATATTTTACAAAAATTGTGACATTTATGCCTGAAATCTGCGGCGAGATGAACCTGTTGTTTGGATAACTTCTTTCAATTTATTAATCTTTATGTAAGGTATTGATTGTGATAAAAAAGCCAATGTCACGAGCGGGATTCGAACCCAAGACCTTCGGCTCAATACGCCACTACTCTATCACATTATCATTATTTCGATCCACTCGCACACCAACTTCCCATCTCAACCTACCTTTCGAATTTCCCTCCTTTATGCCATTTTTCAAATCAGGATTCGATTCTCGGTGACAAATGAAGCTAAGCTAAAAGCTTTTAACTTACCTACATTAGAGATATCAACTTTTGTTTTATTTTGTCATAGTCATTTATTTATTCTTTAATAATACCTATTTTGTAATCTAATACACACGTGCAATAAATTAAAACAAATCGACCCTTCAAAAATAAATATTAAATATAATAGTAAAATAGTAATTTACTATTCTCCTAAATAGCAAAAAAAGTTGTGAAATACATATGGTAGAGAAAAAACCCTTTTATGATCCGACATATGTTAAAAGAAGATAACAGAATAAACATCATGCGTGCTGTATCCAACGAAGTCACCAAAGTGTCCGAGATTGTCAGCCTTCGGATCCGCGGTAAAAGCATAAAGAGAGTTATGGATATGCATAATGTTTGCTCAAGTCGTACGTTAGAGTTCCTCGCCTGAATAGCCTTAAGCCACCCTGTCGAGAATTATGTTAAGTGGGTGCCGGGTTGAAAATGCAGAACGGGACCGAGGGTTGGGATGTGGCCTAACCCACCCCATCCCCTTTCCCACGGAAACGTTCCCTGGATGTGCGCCTTTACGTCTTTCTTCTCAAAACGAGCTTTTACCTCGAAGTTTTTCTTATCCCCGTTCTCAGTACGGTTTCCATACAAATTCATTATCACGATTTAGACACTAATTTTTTTTGTGTGTACCTAGCCTTAATATTTTTTAAATTTATTTGGGCTAACAAAACTTGTGCTTTGAATTTTCCAGTTTGTACGATATTTAAACCTCGTGCTCTCAGAAATCTCTTGATAGCCCTGGCGTCATTTTCGTAAATCAAGTATGTTGATCTCATCAGATATTAAAATGACAGTATGAAGAACTTTGTACGAACCCAGAATTTATTTAGTTGTTTCTTCTTTTTTTGGAACAACTAACACAAATTTTTGCCTAATTTTTCTCATCTTTCCTAGATGATACTTAACTAGGCAGTGTATAGTTAGTAATTTTTATTGAGAGGCCATTAGGTATCGTGTCTTTTTATTAACATCGTTCAGATTTTTCGGCTTGTCATTTTCCCGATCGTTTTAACCAGTGGACATTGTGTTCTGTCTATCGCTTCATTACTCTGATACCCGCATCGAAGTTAGTTGGCCGTTTCGTTCCAATATCTTTTAAGATGCTTATACACTCCCAAACAAGTTAAAGCTTGCTTAATTAGAACTAATAGTAATTAGTGACGGCGAGTGAGACAATTAGACAGTAAATCCCTGAATGTTTCTGTTTTCCAATGTTAATGTATATTGTACGCTACAGGGTTTTGCGGTTTACTCCTCAAAACTACTTAAGAATAGCCATTTAAGTTCACTTGCTCGCCAGAGTTTTAATTAATTGCTCACAATAAAAAAGACAATTAGAAGTTCAATTATGTGACTCAATACATAATGAAAACCAAACCTTAATTATTATTTGCCAAGACATCATAACTAATTTGATCAATTTTGTATAACCTTTTAACCTCTTTATAACCTCGAGATTTATATTTTTTGTAAAAGGACCTGCGATCGGTAATAAATCGCTGGATTCACGATCATGTGGCGTCTTTGCTGCTTGATCGGTTATTTCATTTCAATTTATGTCCACGTTTCCCAAAGATAAAATTATTTCTTTTCCTCGATCTTTCTATTTATTTAAAGAATTTTGTTTTTTGAATTTCTTGCATTAATGGACCCCTACACTTATTAAATTTTCTTATTGGTAGAATATTTATTAAGTGAAATATTTCGTGTTGAGATTTTTGTTGGAAATACAAAACCAATTCACCATAATCATCAATAATATAAAAAGTAAAAATTTATAATGTAAAATAACCCATTTATTTAACACTTAGTTCAATTACAAATAATAATAGATGTTTATATGCCATTTATTGAATAATTTAAGCGCTTGTTGATTATTAAAAAAAATAAACTCAATGTATTTAATTAATTTACGTTTTAGTGGTCCATTGATCAAGTTATTTCTTTCAATTAATTATTCTTTTTATGTGAGGTATTGGTTGAGATAAAAAATGGCAAAAAGAGGGAAAATTCGAACGGTCGTAGGTTGAGAGTTGGTGTCCGGGAGGATCGAAGTCACGATAGCTCAAGTGGTAGAGCAGCGGCGTATCGAGCCGAAAGTCGTGGGTTCGAATCCCGCTCATGGCGCTAACATTTTCATTTCAACAAAGACCTTACATAAAAAGAATAATTAATTGAAAAAATGTATTTAATGTGAGTCTGGGAAATCATGGTTTACCTCATTTATAAAGCAAGTTATTACTATGGAGTCCACAACAGGTCAATTTATCTTTGAGTAAAGTTTGGTCTCTAAAAATCTGAATTTTGAAGCGTGAGCAATTTATTTTGTATGTATTGCATTGTGGTAATAAGTTCACTAATTTCGTGGTCCGCTTGACCAATTAAATCATTACAATTAATTAAGGCTTTTAGTTGAGATGAAAAAAAGTCAATGGCATGAGCGGGATTCGAACCCACGATCTTCGGCTAGATACCGAGCTGCTCTACCACTTGAGCTATTGTGACCTTTATCCACTCGGACACTTCCCATCTCAACCCCACCTTATGAGTTTTCACTCCTTTTTGCCGACGTATCTAGCCGAAGATCGTGGGTTCGAATCCCGCTCGTGCCATTAACTTTTTTTCATCTCAACTAAAAGCCTTAGTTGATTGTGGTAATAAGGTTTGATGAAGGGGCTGGTAGACATCTAAAATGCAGAGCAAAAAATCAACAACTTAATTTTTTTGAGAAGTTTAATAAGACAATCAAGGAAAACGAGTAGTCGCTGGAAAATTATAAAATAGTACAACTTTTCCATATCGCATAGTTTCTTTAGCTTTTTTATATAAACAACCGATATGATGATTGGATTTATAAATTACAAATATGTTTATGAGAATAATCCGTAAATCAGTATTAGTGGCCTTATTACTATTACAATTGAAATAATTATTTTATTTACTCAACGTCGCAAAAAAAACCATTGGATTACTATTTTATGTCTAACGGCAATAAAAACCTATATATTGAAAATGAAGGACGATGAGCGATCCACTTTCTCTAATCAACTAATCGATTGAACCGATCATATCTTGTTCCTCTTATTCTTCATGCTATCTTGGCAATACAAGTTTCGATTCTAGACAGATGATTACAAATTATTCTTGATAGTTTTTTTAGGTTATCTGATGTTTCAAGAAATCATGTTTTTTTGTCAGTGAAAGTTAAAATCAAAAGCAAGAAAAAAGAGATAGCAAACAGTGAAAGCAAGGGAGAGCAACATAATCTCATTTTTGATCTAATTTGCAAAATATTTATGTAAATTAAAAGAGAAAAGGCAAAGCGCAAAAATCGTTATTTTTATGTGGTACGAGATTCTTTGCAAATTGTATTCTTACCTGTTCTTTTTTAAACTGAAATGATCTCGTCAAAGTTAGATTTTTTGTTTTTAAACAACACGAAGTATTGAAATAAATACACAGAAGGAGTCATTACCGCGGGGAAAGAGATACCCTTGAAGAAAGAGCGGAGGGCGTTAAAGATTAAACGGAGTAAGTAGAACTCCAGTTTTTCTCCGCGCTGTCAGTTGGTTAAAGAATTATGTTTCATTAGTGTTTGCATATAAATTACAAAATAATCTGTAGCATGGTTCCACCCTTCCGCGCTGCTCCGTTCCGCAGAAGAAATAAAATCTCAAAGTTTTGCAATCCCGCTTAATTAACTGCTTACTGAGCCACGGTAAAAATTGACAAAAAATTATATTTTTAAAAGAAAAAAAATCTATTTTAAAGCGGTTAAACTTCAGTGTGTTTTTGAAAAAAAAATGAATCTGTTGGCTCTGATAATAAATGTAACAATAAAAATATATAATAAAAATAAAAAATAAAGATTTTGTGATCGAAAATACTGGTATTTTTTATATCGGGTGATGTGTTTATATTGATCTATTGTAATGTATTTAATTTATTAGCGTGTGGGTATAAGCCAAAAAGAAAATATATATTAGCGCGAAAAGAATGGGTTGTTTAACCCGGCCCGAGGTGGATCCAGGTCGGTCATCATGGGGAGGGATACAAATTTTGATTTGTTTTTGCACAGGAGACCTAAAAACGTACAAGTTGAGAGACAACTCTACACATCGTTTTTCGTCCGAACGCAACACCTCCTTCTTCAAAGGAAAAAACTGAAAAAAAAATCACTTAATTTAAATGTCTGAATAGTTTAATTTCAAAAAGGCGCATAATTTTCACAAGTTGCCCAAATGTTTTTCCGTCATAGTCTGCAATGTAAATGTTTTTAGCCACCAACATTGACGGATACAAATTTTTTTTCCGCCAACTTAGAGGTTATCACATCAAAAAATCGAATAAGAAGATTAGAGGCAGAAATCAGAAAAGCACCAGAAGAACATGTCTGATCACTGAAAAAATCACGGTCTGCAATGTAATTTTTTAGCATAAAACATAAACCAACAAAAAAGACCCTTACGGCAGTAAGGAGTGAGAGGTAGACTTATTTTTTTTGCGCAATCAATCCAGCGGTGCAAAGAATTTGCTACTTCAAAAATTATAGAATAATTTGACAACAATTTGTATATATGATTATTTATTTTATTCAAAAGGTAACATCATAAACATATTGCAATAGGATAAACAAATTAGTCAATTTTTTTGTTTATTTAGCTGGCGTTAAATTAAATTAGATTCGGGCCATTTTTTCCTAGACCACTGAAAATAACGAAAATAAAATACTTGTTTACTACTACCTAATTTGGAATTATATTTAAGCTATTTAATTAATTATTTTCCCGTGTAACTTCACCATTACACTTTTTGCTAACTCTGTGAGATTTACGGAAAAAGACGTGTGATGGCCACACCATATTTTTTAATAATATACATAATTTTAAGGATTTTTGCTTTCTACCGTGTTAACTTAAAAGAAATCTTGGCATATTTGGTAACAAAAAATTAAGAAACGCTTACGGTTTAGTTTATTTGAAAAAAAATTGAGCTTTTAAACCAAAGAAATTAGGTTTGAATGTACAATTTTAGAGAAAAAATACTGATTAAAAATGGGATTTCTTTCAAATTATGATAACTTTGGCAATATGATTGGATTTGAGCCAAACTTGGATAAAAGTTACAGGAAGCATTCAGCTTAAAAACGCTATCAAAAATGCCCAAATCCAATAGTGAGCGGCGAAGCTAGTATTGAATTTAAACAAACCGAGCTTGTTCCGGGAGAAAACGCAAAAATGACAAATATTTTGATTGAATTTTCTATTTTAATCGCTTCTAACTCTCCGAACTCCAGTCGATTTGGCTGAAAAACAATCCCAACCGTCATTATAGGATTCTTTACCACCCTGGCAAATTTCATTGGTATGCGATCAAAAATGCGAGCAATAGACTTTTGAAAGAAATCTACCTAAAATTAAATGAAAATACAGGTTTGTTAATATCACATCGAGTGATCGAAGTATAAAACCAAGAGACAAAAAAGCCAAAGCGTGAGATTTAAGATGATTTAATTTAGGGAAGGTTTATTAGAGGTAACAGATCAAAGTTTATATAATCCTGAAATATAAGCCTCTTCGCTTAATTAAGGCTAAACTAAGACATATTACATATAACATCTTCACTGGGCTCTGGGGGAGGGGAATTACTCTTTTAAACCCCTTTGATCCGCCACTGCCCGAGGAACATCAACTACCCTGGGGTGAGTGTGTGACTTTTATATAATAAAAGTAAGTTATTAGCGAGAATGGATCAATTAGAGCTCGCTTTGTAAAATAAAAATGACACATCTGTAATCTCACAAAAACCATACCAGAAACCTTCATACAATAAAATGCAATGGTTCTTCTTGTAGCAAGCACCTAACAACAAAGGAAGAACTTTTCAGAGGAAAGGCTCTAAGTCTTTTCCTTTTCTTTTTACAAAGCGAGTTCTAATTGATTTATTTCTACACCCACATTCAATTGTTATTTTTCAACTCTACTAGAACGTTATTTAAAACCTGGATATATCATCGTAAAGCATATTAGATGAAGAAGTTTATGTGAAATTTGACAAGTTGTAGGTAATTTTTTGTAACCTCAGTAGAACGTGCAATTTTAAATTTTGTAATTTTGACATGTTCCAACTGCGGCTAACATTTTATGTCATTCAGATTATTGCAAAGAAGTATCTTACATCAAATTTAGCGTTCTTTCAAATGGTGTAATTGGATTTGCTGTACTCTCAACATTTTGGAAGTTGTAAGCGTTTTTATGTAGTAAGGTAGTGAAAAGTTGAAAAAACCTAACTGGACGAATATCTTCAAAATAAAGAACTTTCCGAAAATTTTCTCCTGAGCATTTTTTGCTCCAAACGAGGAGTAGAATCGATTCCCTCAGTTTCGTTAGAAGGAACTGGGACACCCTGTATAATATGTATTCTGTAGTTGACAAAGTTAAGTACAAACTAGAGGTTAGTATTTTTAGTTAGTATCAACTTAGTCTTCATATAAAAGCAGAGAGACAGTAACAGACCAAGACGCTCAAATGGCTGCAGGTTGAAAAATACGCGTGAACGAATGGAAAAGGAAGTGCAAACACGTTGATTGTTTTGAATATGTACTCAAAGACAAAAAAACAGACAATTATTGAAACATACTTATTTTAATGTAAATCAAATTAAAAGAGAATTAATTCACTGCTTTCGTGGTCCGCTTGACCAATTGATACATGACAATTAATTAAGGTTTTTAGTTGAGATGAAAAAAAGTTAATGGCACGAGAGGGATTCGAACCCACGACCTTCGGCTAGATACGCCGCTGCTCTACCACCTGAGCTATCGTGACCTCGATCCACTCGGACATCAACTCCCCATCTCAACCTCACCTTATGAAAAATGGCAAAAGAAGGGAAAACTCATAAGGTGGGGTTGAGATGGGGAGTTGATGTCCGAGTGGATCGAGGTCACGATAGCTCAGGTGGTAGAGCAACGGCGTATCTAGCCGAAGGTCGTGGGTTCGAATCCCTCTCGTGGCATTAACTTTTTTTCATCTCAACTAAATACCTTAATTAATTAAAAGAGAATAAAAATACATGAGTTTTAATAAAAATTATTTAATTATAATGGTTTTTGTAATTAATATAACATTAATATAATATAATACATACGGTCTGAAATAAACAACAAAATAAGTCTAGTGTCCACTTTTTGATCTTTCAACAACATTCTCGCCGTAATTTTTTGTTTGATGTACTATATAATTTTGTTTTTGTTCCTCTTATTTAAGTATCTAGTAATACTTATCTAATACTTATCTAAGTATTTAGAATAGTAGGGGTCAAGTTAAACTCTTTACACATTAAGTAATAATTAGCAACAATAATAGCAACAATTTGACAACAAGTATTTCTTCAAGTTGAAATGAAACATCTGAAACTGCGAGGTCACCGGTGTTCTTGTCACAGTCAGAAAGAAAATAAGGTAAATCTGCCGGCAGCAGGAAAATTACATCAACCCGTTTTGCAACTTCAAAGTTTTACTTTTCCAGGGTTCAAACAGAGGAGAATTTTCAGATTAAATTTCTGTTTAAATTAGCCCGATTTTGACCTGTGAATTTGACAAAAGGGTACAAAACACCGGCCGAGAATTTATTCTTCAGTTAACAGATAACTACTCATTACCAAAATTTGTGTCGTTTAAATTGAATTCGAGATAAATTGATTATATATTTATTATTATATTTGATATGATATTCACCACGTTGGAACTAGATTAATATATTGAATAAATTCACTAGTTTCGTGGTCCGCTTGACCAATTAACATATTACAATTCATTAAGGTTTTCAGTTGAGATAAAAAAGTCAGTGTCACGAGCGGGATTCGAACCCACGACCTTCGGCTAGATACGCCGCTGCTCTACCACTTGAGCTATCGCGACTTCGATCCACTCCGACACTAACTTCTCATCTCAATTCCACCTTTTGAATTTTCCCTCCTTTTTGCCATTTTTCAAATGTCGTGTAATCTATTTGATTCTCAACGACAGGTGAAATGGCTACGGAGAGCTTTAGTGAAGGTATACTTCATTTTAAACTTATTAAATTCACTAGTTATATATTGAATAAAAATTTGACTTGTCTCGTCCATTTTGTAATAATCTATCAATTACCTTCTGAAATGGTTTAATCTTTTGTGTAGATTTTTTAAGAGGTTTTGTTCTATCAAAAAAATCTATTTAAATTTTAATCTAGAAAATTAAATATAGATATCTAGTTATATATGTCTATATTTCCTTTTACCAACATTACTAGAATTTTATTATATGGAGGTTCAGGAAGTTTGTGAACTTTCGATTTGGACATATTTTAGCAGTTAGATTATAAAATGAATAAAAATCATATTAATTTTCTAATTAAATCATTGTGAAACTGAGCGTTACAAACAGATGCAATTCGTATAAATAACTTAGGCCAAATGAAAGAACGTGACGCGGACCGTCGAGCATCAGGGCACCATAAACGTCCGTCCCTCGCATTGCACACGATGATTTATCGTTAAAACGTTTGCCGTTTTTGTACTGTTTGCCCTCCCGAGAGATCGCCAGTACAAAGCGAGAGACAATGAATAATCATCAGCAGCCGGATCCGGCCAAAAAGTTATTTTCGCCCAAAACGACGATTTTTATGCATTATGTAAAAGATGTTTTTCAAATCGAACTTCTTTTATTATTTCATATCGCAAAGTAGTCTAATTCTAAAAATCTGTACAGTTCAAATCATACCAGTCAATATAAAATACATTCAAATACTATACAGGTTATTCTGTGAAGTGCTAATACTTAAAGAAGTTATCCTATATGTCAACTTAAACTAAAAAGTCTATTGTTTAAAGTCAGATTCTCAGTTGTATTTGAAATATTTCACCTTTCAAGTTACTTCACCCTTTCACAAATTTACTCCTGTATTGTAATTATATTATTATTACAATAATAGAAAGAGCATTGAAAATCTCATGAAGTTCATTTGAATTTATGTTGTCAACGTAAGCAAACAAAATTCAAAAGCACTCAGTAGATAAATGATAAACTTAAGCAAGTTTCCAAAATTCTTGTTTTGTTAGATTTTCTTGGTTGTATAAATACATGAGAAATATGGGACTTAGAGTTACCTTGCTTCTACTAATAACCAGTAAAGACTTGTACTTAATTTCTAAAGGTCAAATACCACCAATGTAAAATTAACGTTTAATTGCTGAACATTTGATTTTTCTGTTACAAACAGTTAAAAAAATGTCTTTAAGATGATGAAATTCTGTATAAATAATTCATTATATTTAGTACAATTAATTAATGTTTTTAGTTGAGATGAAAAAAACTTAACGGCACGAGCGGGATTCGAACCCACGATATTCGGCTTGATACGCCGCTGCTCTACCACTTGAGCTATCTTGACCTCGATCCACTCGGACATCAACTTCCTATTTCAACCCCACCTTATGAGTTTTCCCTCCTTTTTGCCATTTTTCAAATGTCATGTAATCTATTTGATTCTCGACGACAAATGAAATGGCCTTCGAGAGCTTCAGTGAAGTGTTCTTCATTTAATTCATTAAATTCACTAATTTCGTGGTCCGCTTGACCAATTAATACATTACAATTAATTAAGGTTTTTAGTTGAGATGAAAAAATGGCAAAAAGGAGGGAAAACTCATAAGGTGGGGTTGAGATAGGAAGTTAATGTCCGAGTGGATCGAGGTCAAGATAGCTCAAGTGGTAGAGCAGCGGCGTATCTAGCCGAAGGTCGTGGGTTCGAAACCCTCTCGTGCCATTAACTTTTTTTCATCTCAACTAAAAACCTTAATTAATTGTAATGTATTAATTGGTCAAGCGGATCACGAAATTAGTGAATTTAAGGAATTATATTTAGTGATCTGTTGAACAAATTACTTCTTTCTATTAATTAATTTTTTTATGTAAGGTATTGGTTAAGATAAAAAATTCAGTGTCACGAGCGGGATTCGAACCCACGACCTTGGGCTCAATACGCGCTGCTCTACCACTTGCACTATCGTGACTTGGATCCGCTCGGACACTAACTCCCTATCTCAACCAACCTTTCGAATTTTCCCTCCTTTTGCCATTTTTCGTTGGCGTCCGAGTGGATCGAAGTCATGATAGCTCAAGTGGTAGAGCAGCGGCGTATTTAGCTCGTTGGTGGTTGGTTCGAATCCCGCTCGTGACTCTAGATTTTTAATTTCAAACAAAAAAACTGAACAGAATTGAATTATTTTTTTATTTTTTTGTCTGTTATGTTGTTTTTATTGTTTTTAATTAATTCCATACTTCATCTTGTTAATATTTAGATACTGAACTTCACCTAATTTTAAATTATCTTATTATAAATGCAGTTTTTTTTCTCAAGGTATATTTTAACACTCATTGAGTTTAAGTAAGAAAAATTTGTTTTTTATATTATGCAATATGTTCTAACTGCTATATCTTCCTATAATAAATAGGCCCTGATGATGACGATATAATCTTCGACAGCTCGGCAAAAACTTAAAGAATTGTCGTTCTGTTGTGACCTCATCGAAGATCGTTTTTCCAAGTCAGTACAACTCAATTATCTTTCTTGACATAGTTAATTATAAACAAAAACTGAGAAAAAACTCCACTTAGGTAATATAAATTTAAAAAAAAATTTTTTCTCACTTTTCCTGTCTAATCTTATCAATGGCAAAGTTAATAGCCAAACAAAGTTCACTACAGAAGATGGCAAAATGCCGAAACTGTCTGACAGATCAAAACAGAGATGACAGGAGAATCAGTATGATGATTGTTATTCCAGTTTTAATTCCTTCATAAGTTTTTAATATTTAAATTTGAAAAAAAAACTACATTCATATGAAGGCGTTTTACGGTCAAAGCGAGGAGCAGCACGCCAAAGAGCGTGCAAATATTTTTGCCGCGGCAGCAATAAAATATGCGGCTTTGAGTCGTCATGAGTAAAACGACTCGTTTGTTACTATTCACCGATGCATACCGTATTACTTTGTTAGGTAGAGAACAAACAGGGCTGCAAATTAAATTACTGTCGCTAAACGACTCCCCCTTCTCTAAACTTGCGAAAACCTAAATAAACATAAAGCCGCATTAATCATGTGTTTAATCATGTTAAACAAAAAGGGTTTGCAAATATTCTAGATGATCAAAATTGAACATAGATCAATGTTGAGATAACCCGGCTAAACTTTGCAATAATTGAGAATATTATTTATGATTGACAATATTTCTTTGTTTTGATGTAGAGAAATTTTCTATTCTCATGACATCATATTGAATAAATTTAACAAATATGTTGTACAATTCATATTGCAAAGGATAATTTGTTCCCTTTAAGTGGAGAGTGATAGTGGCTTTTGGGGTCCAGCAGGAAACAATATACTTTCAATTTATGTCTGAGTCATGAGATGAGATGTTACTGAAGGGGGACTAATAGAGGGAATGAGAAAGTCCCTTGATTGAGGGCTGGACATATCTCGCTTAGTTCCCTCGGTCTAACTTTTCCATATTGACGCTACGCTTCGAACTAATGTGTAATAACTATTGATCACACGTTTACTGACAAAGTGATGAATCACACGAGATGTACTTTTTTCAAACATTATTCGGAGATGGTGAGATGCTGTCTGGTGTGACGTAGGTTTTACAAAAAGATTTTGCTTTATCGTGCCAACGTTTCGATCTTTATGGAGATCATCTTCAGGGCCTGGGATTTATAAACATGGTTTAAATTTTACAAATACATGGAGATTATGAAAAAATGAATTTATGCAATACTGGAAATTTTAGATTAACAAAAATGAATTTATACAGTGCTAGAAAATTTTAAATTAAAAAAATGAATTTATACAGTGCTAGAAAATTTTAGATTAATAAAAGAAAATAATTTATACAATGCTAAAAAATTTTAGAATGAAAAAATGATTTTGTGCAATGATAGAAAATTTTAGATTAAAAGAAATGAATTTATACAATGGTAGAAAATTGTAGATAAAAAAATATNCCCTGTCCCTCGGTGCTTCTTTTCCAGGTTTCACAAGCTTTGCGTTGGTGTCGAGTGGGGTTGATACAGGTTTGCAGTCCTCCATACCAAAACGATGTAGAATGTCTGCGATGTATCCCTTCTGCTGTATTACCAACTCGTTCCCTTTCCTGGTAAACTCCATACCGAGGCAATGCTTGACTTCGCCGAGGTCCTTGATCTCGAAATGACTCGAAATCTGTTGTTTTACATGCTGGATAGCGATGCGATTTCGGGAAGTTATTAGTAGGTCATCGACGTATACTACGATCATGACGATATCCGTTCCAACGAGTATTTTGTACAGGCAAGGATCCGATTGAGTAGGTACGGCTCCGATAGACTTAAGGACTTGATCGATTTTGTTATACCAAGCACGACCTGCTTGACGAAGACCGTAAAGGGATTTTTTAAGCAGACAAACTTTATCCTCGTGCTTCAAAGCGCTCACCATCCTTATGCATTTTGCCTTTATTTCATTGCTTGTCTTGTCGTCATTGATAAGGAGTTTCAGTAGTTGTTCCAGTCGATGCGGTCTTTCAAGATAAATTGATTCTTCCAGTTTCCCTTGGAGATATGCAGTTGTTACGTCCACTTGTTCAATAGTCATATCGTTCTGGACTGCCAAGGCGACGACTGTACGTATCGTGCTTATCCGGGTGACTGGAGCGAATGTCTCGTTGAAGTGAATCCCGGGTTGTTGAGAATATCCTTTGGCAACGAGCCTCGCCTTTTTTCTTTCGAATGTTCCGTCAGCTTTGTATTTATTCCTCAGCACCATGCGGCATCCAATCACCTTTTCGTTCTTCGGACGATCTACGATCTCCCATGTATCGTTTTTTACGATAGATTTGATTTCGTCGGCCATTGCTGCGAGCCATTCGTCGGCGTCATTACCTGATAAAGCTCGCTCCACTGGGATTTCGCATGTTAGTACGTATTCTGCTTTATTGACTTCATCCCGAGCACGGCCGTATACCCTTTTTGGTCTTCCGGGTCTCCCCGTCCGCAACAGTTTCGGTCTTCCGCGCCCCCTATTTTCGATTGCTTCTTGATGAGTTGTCGCATGGTCAATTTCCTGGTTTCCAGTTTCCTGTCGATCATCCTGTGATTCCATCAAGATGTCGATTCCTGGTGGTTCCTGACTGCTTGTTTCTTCTCCTTGGTCAAGAGATGTAAGGGACAAAGGTTGTATAGCTTTCTGACTTTCTTCCATGAATCTAATATCTCTGAAAATGTCTACCTTCTTTTCATCCGGTATCCATACCCGATATCCTTTCGAGCTGTCCGAGTACCCGACGAAAATGCCTTCCTTGCTTCTTGGCTCCAGTTTTCCTTTTCCGGGTCTCCTATCCAAGAATAAGACTTTCGATCCAAATACTCTAAAATGCTTGGCACACGGCTTCCTTCCGGTCCATAATTCGAACGGTGTCTTTCCTCCTAGGCTTCTTGACGGACATCGATTTCGTATGTAATTTGCCGTGTTCACGGCTTCAGCCCAGAATGATGGCGGCAAGCCAGATTCTATCAACATGCATCGGGCCATGTCCATCAAGGTCCGATTCTTTCGTTCGCAAACTCCGTTCTGTTCAGGGTTGTGCGGAACTGTCAGCCTTCTGCGGATCCCCTTTGTTTTGAGTAGATTATCGAATTCCCTATTTATATACTCAGTACCGTTGTCTGATTGAATGCATTTGATTTTCGTACCGATCTGGTTTTCCATAAGTGCAAAAACTTCGCGTGCTTTTTCCACGACTTCCGACTTGCACCGTAAAAATCTGACTTCGCACCATCGCGACCTGTCATCTATGAATTCAACGAAATATCTGCATTTCCGGAGCGATTCAGTACGCATTGGTCCGCACACGTCGGAATGCACTATGTCCAGGATCTTCGTGTCTCGATCGGTTGTTTTAGAAAATGGGGTACGTGACATTTTTCCTTTAACACAAATGTCGCAAGCAACATTTTTTCGCTCGGATGTTATTAGATTTATTCCATAAATCGTATTGTTGTCTACGGCTTCTGTCAAATCTTTAAAATTCAGATGTCCAAATCGACGATGCCAAAGTTCCAGGTCTTGATTTGATTGTATACTTAATGCCGAATCGCTACTTTCACGTGCAAAATACAAATCACCAACACGATCAGCAATCAACTTCGCGTTTCCGTCGTTTCCGTATACAACTGCCTTGTCACGTGTAAACAGGACTTCACATCCTTTATCCGTTATTTTTCCGACAGATAGAAGATTAGTGCGTAAATCAGGTACATGCAGTGTGTCATGTAATGTGATATTTTTTAAATCGCCAAAAACGTTGGCCGTAAATGACGCAATTCCTGTGGACACGACTTTGGTGGTTTCATTGTTTGCTAAATTCAGTTCGAGATTAACAGAGCCATTATGTTTCAAAAAATCCCCTGGAGTGTTGGTCATGTGAGACGTCGCTCCACTGTCGAGGCACCATTTTTGTTTTCCTGAGTCGTGTGTCGAACCTCCTAACGCGCAAAGAGTCACATTTTCAACTTTCCTGGCCGATTCCTTGGCTTTTTCGTGTTGTGAATGGCATTCGTTGGCCTTGTGGCCATATTTGCGGCACCTGTGGCACTTAAATCTGAACTTTACGTTTTCGTTTCGCTCGTTTTTATGATAATTCGGATGGTTTTCGATTTTTTTTGTTCCATAACGCCAGTTCTTTTTTGCTGAAAACATCGCGTCTTCCGAACCGTTGCTTCCGTTATTGTTCCGAGCTGCGCTCTCTTCCAAAATCTTGATTTTTAGGGCTTCCGGGGCGGGCAAATCGTCTCTAGACTCGATGGCGCACCTGAAATTTTCGAAGCTGGGTGGCAAGCTGTACAATAGCATCACGGCAAGTAAATCGGGGTTGATGTCGACGTTCATGTCGCCGAGTTTATCGACGGTGTCGAAAAAGGCGTTTAAATGTTCGCGAACGTCAGTTCCTTCCACCATTCGGCGTAAAGTAAGCTGTTTTAGCAAAGTTGCTTTCCTTGCCGGGCCTTGAGACTGGTATGTGTCTTGCAATTTTATCCAGACTTCACGAGAAGTTGTGCAGCCCTTAACTTGTTTCAATTCGGAGGGTGAAATACTTAAAATAATGTCTGACCTGGCTTTGTTGTCGGCGTTTATCCAGGCTAGAAGGTCCGCTTGGTTATCTGCCGTCGGTTCCGGTTTTACGTTCACTCCATTGACGTAATTCCNATCTAAAATTTCTAGCATTGTATAAATTCATTTTTTCACATCCTACATTTATTTGTAAAATTTAAACAATGTTTATGAATCCCAGGCCCTGATGTTGATCTCAATAATGATCGAAACGTTGTCACGACAAAGAAAATGTTGAGAAATGATGAATGATGGAGTGAGTGCGGTGTTCAATCCTTTTTTTTTTAAAGTTCCTACTCACAGTAAGTTGTTTTTTCGCACGTTCAAATTGAGCGCTATTAAAATCAGATTCTCATTGGAACGTCTGATGATGAGCTAAAGGCTCGAAATCCAGATCGCTGGAAAACAACTTACTGTGAGTAGGAAATATCTTTTCTAGAAAAAGGGAAGAAAATGTTTTTCTCAAACCTCCGTCACGATCTCCGAATAAATCATTAACTAACGGTCACTAAACACTACACATTTTTTCAAACAATTTATTTTGTTAAATTATAATCAAACTGCGTCAATCGTATTAAAATAGAAACCCTTTGTGTTGAAAGTGTGTTATTTTGTAATTAATATAATACATGATCAAGCATAGGGTCCGATAGTCGCTGGAACTGTGTAAGATTTAATTTGCTTATAATCAGCTGTTACGGATCAAAAAAGAATAAATTGGGGAAGAAAGGGCAAAAAAGGTCAAAACAGGGTAAAATTCAATTTCATCAAACGATCCTATCAAGACACTTTTAAACAGATAATATATCAGCTCTGTTATTTTGTTATTTTATCTTTACCAATTAAAAAATCAATTAAATGTTATTATACACAACAACGTATAAAACCTTTTAGAAAACCTATGTACAGCCTTCCTGAACACGCACATTTAGCAAATGAAAATCTTAAAAGGTTGTTCATGTAACTGTATTAATAGCATAATTACACACTTTAACACGTGTGGTTGCGTGAATAAGCTAATTTTAATTTTTTAACAGGAAATAGACGATTTTCTGTGCTGTCGGAATTTCTTGACACTTTTAACTTTTCAAGTGAGGCTTGTACTCTTTCTCAGTTAGTTTTTTTTTATTAAATCAAAATAAACTGTCATAATTTCTTTGAGAGTTTATGATTTAGACATGGTTATCTAGACGTTACAAAGGTAATATGTATCGCACAGATGATGTATCGGTGTAAGCTTGTGCAATTAACGAAAATTAATCCACAATGCGAACTTTGGTTACATATTCACCATGTGATAACTGACAGAACAAAATGTACTCATGATTAATAGATATGGAAGTTTGTATTTGTTCATTCAAGTCTACCTACTTTTTATTTGTGAGAATTTTATAATGTTCGTTAAAAGCTGACAAAAAACGAGTAATTAAAAGATGATTTAAAAATAAAAATTATTTTTAATAAAAATTATAAAATCAATTTGAGCGAATTATGTTTTGGTAGCAAGCCACGGCTTAGCAGCATGCTTTAGACATGCTCGCTTACCCCAGCCTGAAAAAAAGACTTTATTCATTCACGCTTAATGCACGCTAAGTACGTTTTAAGAGAGGCCAAGAATGTAGTCGAAGAGGGAGATAAGAGGGTCCGCTTGGCTAAAATTTGTTAATCGATAGAAGATAGTGTCTTCCGTGGGAAGATATCACATCTTTATTAGCCCTATCGGACGAAACCGCGCTACCGCTCCTCTTACTAATAACTATCAGACCATCGTTTACGGCCACTCGAAATTTATCTATATCGTTAACTACCCACCCTAAAAATTTATATTCTAAAATGCAACAACTATACTTTTATGGAAATCTTATCACAATGAGAAAAAACTATTCTCATCCCCGATATTTCTTATATCTAATTAGCACAAAATACATCGCATTCATCTCTACATAACGAAGGAAATGCGTCTCTTTGGTCAGTTAAGTACGGTTCTCATTAAAAATGGAAATACATTTTTCAGAAAGTTCTAAATCTTATCAAAGGTTTGTTGACTTAATCACCCTTACAAATTGACATTTGCAAACGCTTAGTTTGGCTTATAAGAAAAGGAAAAATAGTAATTTACCATAAACCGATTGTAGTTTTGAACCGTGGCTTTTTGCGCACTATCATAATAAACTTTACTATCTGTGAATGTTTTAACAATTTTACGACAAATTTCAAAGAATTGACCGTTGAACGTATTAAGTAACCTTATTTCAATTAGTTATTCTTTTTAAGTAAGGTCTTAGTCGAGATGAAAAAGTTAGTGTCACGAGCGGGATTCGAACACACGACCAAGTCAGATTCTCAGTTCTATTCGAAATATTTCACCTTTCAGGTTACTTCACCCATTCACAACTTTACTCCTTCATTATTCGGAAATACTCAGATGCGGTCTGGTGTGATGTAGGTTTCAGAAAAATATTTTCTTTATCGAGCCAACGTTTCGATCTTTATTTAGATCATCTTCAGGGTCTGGGATTTACAAACATTGTTTCAATTTAACAAATACATGTAGGGTGTGGAAAAAAGTAAATTTATACAATGCAAAAAAATATTTTTTTAAAAATCATATTCCTTCAAAGTATTTCTACTCAGTAGTAGAGTAGAAATACTTTGATTGAATATAATAAAAAAATATTTTTTTGTATTTTATAAATTCACTTTTTTCCACATCCTACATGTATTTGTTAAATATAAACAATGTTTGTAAATCCCAAGCCCTGAAGATGATCTCAATAAAGATCGGAACGTTGGCACGATAAAAAAAATGTTTTTCTGAAACCTACGTCACACCAGACCGCTTCTCACGATTTCCGACTAATCATCGACTAACGGTCACACACCACACATTTACTCCTGCATTTTAATTGTATTATTATTACTATAATTGAAAGAGCATTGAAAATCTCATGAAGTTCATTTGAATTTATGCTGTAAACGTAAGCAAACAAAATTCAAAAGCACTTAGTAGATAAATGATAAACTTAAGCAAGTTTCCAAAGTTCTTGTTTTGTTAGATTTTCTTGGTTGTATAAATACCTGAGAAATGTGGGACTTGGAGTTACCTTGCTTCTACTAATAACCAGTAAAGACTTGTACTTAATTTCTAAAGGTCAAATACCACCAATGTAAAATTAACGTTTAATTGCTAAACATTTGATTTTTCGGTTACAAACAGTTAAAAAAAGTCTTTAAGTTGATGAAATTCTGTATAAATAATTCATTATTTTTAGTGGTTTACTGACCAAATTACTTCTTTCAATTAATTAATCCTTTTATGTAAGGTATTGTTTGAGATAAAAAAGTAATTGTCACGATTCGAACCCACGACCTTCGGCTCAATACGCCGCTGCTCGAAACACTTGAGCTATCGTGACAACGTGGTTAGAGCAGCGGCGTATTGAACCGAAGGTCGTGGGTTCGAATCCCGCTCATGACGCTAACTTTTTCATCTCAACCAACACCTTACAGAAAAATAATAAACAATTTTGTCAGACCACTAAACGTAAATGTATTAAACAACTTTTTCAATATTTGTTAGATAATGAAGAGGCAGGGATAGACTAAAAAACGCTGTTTGAGCCTGTTTACATCGCCGAAATCTGGGGTATTACGATATTTAATAATATGGAAAAACTTACTTAACCTTTTTATGACAAACGTTTAAATAACAATAGCTTTTTTTGGAAAATTAGAACAGAACGTATTGTACTTAAATTTTCTTTTAAACGGATATTAAAAATAATTATGAATGATAGAAGAGATGCTACTAAAAAACTATTATTCCCAACTGATGTCTGTATAAGTTAATGAAAATTCAATTTACTGGAAATTAATGGACCTAAATTTACAAGGAATTCATTGCAATCCTACTCGCTGTCTAATCAGGTGGGATACAACAAATCTCTGCTTGGCACTCGCAACATTTGCGAGCTTTGGCTCAAAAGTTCCTTGTTTTCTATAAGTCCTTGTGTCAACCTCACATGGCTTCTTCTTAATCTGTTGAATATGACCTCAAATCCTCCAAGGGCCACCTACCATCAGCACTTTTGACACGCGGGAGCTTCACTGGCGATCCGGCCAACCACTCTGTTTTAATCATGTTGGAGTGTGAATGAATGTGTGGGTGTAATTTATTAGCGTGAAAGGTAGCTTATCCCCAATAACTTCGAGGAATATCGAGTATTCTGTGGAAGAGAGAATGAATGTGCAAATGTAATTTATTAGCGTGAATGGTAGGGTTTAACCGCAATTACCCCAAGGAATATCGACTACTCTGGGCTACTGTGAATGCTAACCAGACTATTACGTTGTTTTTATCTTGTATTTGTCTATTTGTGTTTGTTATTTATCTATTTTGTCCACGATTGACCTGGAGAATTATAAAAATAAATTGGTAGTAGTAATATGCAAGAAAGATAAAAAAAGAAATGTAAAGCTAAGGAAGAGATGGCTGGCGATAACCGGGCTAGTTTGTGGGCCATAAAACTAAAAAAAAACTATTAAAAAACCACTACTATTATTGATGAGTACCAGCGTGTTTTTACAACAGAAAATATGAAAAATATTAAAAACTTTATGAACTGTTTAAAATTAAGATAATTTTGAATACATAAATAAAAATAGAATACAGAATTAATAATGTAAATATAAATTAAATATGACATTGATGTAACTTAAATTTATGAATAATTATGCCGATTAATATTTTATGTTGTTTACTTAGCATTGTCACTGTGTTTCCTTCTCCCCTTTATTATATGTAAATATTATATTATTAACTAATTTTATTATTGCCTTTTTTCCAATCTTCATATCGAATAGTAAAACAAATTTAAACTATTTTTAAAATAATGTAAATTTTTCATAATATGTTGTTGTTCATGTAATATTCTAACTTTGTTTGTCTGGGAATCTCCCGAAAGTCAAATAACATACTACAACTATTTTTTTTATAGTTTATTTTTTTGAGTACATTTATAAATATTCCGCCATCGACCCCGAACACACACTCTTACGCTCTCAACGTTCGAGGGGCGATGATGACGTTATATATTGACTCTCACCCCTCGCTATTCACGCTAATAAATACACACACTCAGACCAAACATATAGACACAAGACATAAAACATATTAACATACAATAAAAAACCCAATTTCCCCTACAAAGCGGAATAGGGGACTCTGAAACTAGCTATCGTGTTCGAGAACTCTTCTTAAGTCCGGCGGCATGCCTACACGCTCTCTGTATGGAGCCAAGGCATGACACTCCTCTATTATGTGCGACACATCGAGCAACCTTTCTCTACATAAGGGGCACCTGCGTGGGCTTTGGCCCAAAAGCAGGTGCCCATGTGTCTACCGCGTATGGCCAATCCTCAGTCGTGTGAGGACGATCCCTCCTCTCCTGCTCAGGTCTCTGAGGGCCATCTACCGGTCTTGCTTTTGACTCGCAAGAGCCTCTCCGACGACCCCGCCCACTGACGCTGCCATCTTTCTTTTCTCATATTTTTTACTGCGGGTTTAGCGTCCGGGGGCCTGATCGCGATGGTCCGATCCGGATGGTGGGACATATCGGCTTTCGCCGCCTCGTCCGCGCGTTCGTTACCCTCCAGGCCGACCTGTCCGGGAACTACTACTATTAAAAGGGTGGAAATGAATTTTGTGGAAATGAATAATACATTTAGTATGTAAGATTAAGAATACATTAAAAAAATAATATAAATAATTTTAACGATTGATTTACATGATCATTATGAATTAACAATGATACCTTAACCCTTGATAGAAGAGAATACCTTCCTCAATTCTCCAAATACCAACATAAGATAAATTAAATATAAGTTCAACCTAATTGTTTGGATTGTAAGTTAATTAATAGGCGAAATCATGACAGAGATAAGTTTACAAACCTGCTACAGCCTCGATCTTGATGTGTAATAATGATTTATTCACTCCCCCAAGGGCACGTGCTATTCTTGATATATGGACCAATTAGACGGTGAGGTATATTATATACAGTATATAAGATGTATTACCTTATTAATTAATGCAATTGAATCCTACTAAGGTTGCTACGACACATCTCGTCTAACAAACGTTAACGTGGTGGATTTGCGGTGTAGAGTTACACACCATTTGCGGCCAAGTCACCGAATGGAACCTATTATCATGCGATACCTTTCCCATTAATACCCGCCCCTGCGAGTTATGTAGACGAATAATGTAAACAAAATGAAAATGCTTTATAAAGTGGAAAAGTATGAAAAACGACTAAAATTGAAAATTAAAATTAAAGCGTTAGTAAATTCTATGAATATTCAGCGAAGTGTCGTGTTACTGGGTTTGGGTTGGTTGAGTTTGAGCGTTTGATCAAAGTCGTTTCTTTCTGTTAGGCATGTTTTTTTGCAAGGGAAAACTACTAGGTCATATGTTTCTTTGTTTTTAAACTATTAACAATTTCTATTGTCTAAGCCCTGGAACAATTTTAAGCTTACATTTTGAGGTTTACAGGTCTGAGTTGATCTGTAGTCAATATATTTCGAAGTTGACAATATTTTCGTTTTTTTATCGTTCAACATTGCATTGTTATAAATTTACTAACTCACTGTAACTGTCAAAGATACTAATTCACTAATTTTCGTGGTCCGCTTGACAAATTAATATCATTCAATTAATTAAGGTTTTTAGTTGAGATAAAAAATTCAGTGTCACGAGCGGGATTCGAACCCACGACCTTCGGCTTGATACGCCGCTTCTCTACCACTTGAGCTATCGTCACTTCGATCCACTCGGCCACTAACTTCCCATCTCAACCCCACCTTTTGAATTTTCCCTCCTTTTTGCCATTTTTCAAATGTAATCTATTTGATTCTCGGCGATAAATGAAATGGCCACGGGGAGCTTTAGTGAAGTATAATTCATTTTAATTAATTAAATTCACTATTTTTCGTGGTCCGCTTGACCAATTAATCTCATTAAATTAATTAAGGTCTTTAATTGAGATAAATAAGTCAGTGCCACGAGCGGGATTCGAACCCACGACCTTAGGCTTGATACGCCGCTCTTTACCACTTGAGCTATTGTGACTTCGATCCACTCGGGCACTAACTTTTTTTATCCCAACCAAAAACCTTAATTAACAATAAAAGAAATAAAATATGAGACATACAAATTAACCGATCTATATAATCAATTAATCATAAAAATGGCACTAATTACAATTGGAAAGTACAATTTTCAAGTATATGTATTTGAAGCAAAATACATACAGACATGAAGAAAACTAAAATACGACGGAAAATAAGATAATCAACTTACCTCACACAAAACTACAACCAACCATCAAATATACATAGAATTAAAATTACTATATTATTTACAAAAAGGACGAAGAATTGAAATACTTGATAACCCAGAAAAACCCCAACACAACAAGGCACCAACACACATACAAACACAATTAAATATCTGAATCTATTTACATTAAAAGTGAATATGACAACAACAAACACCAACAACACAAACAATTAGGATAAGAACAAAACAAAAAACTCATTCTTTTGACAATTCAAGAAAACAACGACAGCATTTTATTTTGTTAAAAATAGTAGAAAATTAGGTTTTTTATAACATAAAAATATTAAATGGTGAGGTGGTGAATCTGATGTTTTATCGTCCTAGATCATTGTGGTCTCCGACGCTAGATATTTTTTCTCAGTTGCTATCCTTATTGGTTTATTTGTGCTTTATTTAACTTAATCAAGCCCGTTCTACACAGGGTGTCCAAGTTCCTTCTGACGAAACTCAGGAAATCGATTCTACTCTTCGTTTGGAGCAAAAAATGCTCAGGAGAAAATTTTCGGAAAGTCCACTATTTTGAAGATATTCGTCAATTTAGGTTTTTTCAACTTTTCACTACCTTACCACATAAAAACGCTTACAACTTCCAAAATGTTGAGAGTACAACAAATCCAATCACACCATTTCAAAGAACGCTATATTTGCTGTAAGATACTTCTATTTGCAATAATCTGAATGACATAAAATGTTAGCCAATAAAAGTTGGAACATGTCAAAATTACAAAATTTAAAATTTTGGTCATGATTGCACGTTCTACTGAGGTTACAAAAAAATAACTACAACTTGTCAAATTTCACAAAAACTTCATCTCATATGCTTTACGTTGATATCCAGGTTTTGAAATAACGTTCTAGTAGAGTTGAAAAATCAACGTAAAGCATATTAGGTGAAGAAGTTTTTGTGAAATTTGACAAGTTGTAGTTATTTTTTTAGTAGAACGTGCAATCATGACCAAAATTTTAAATTTTGTAATTTTGACATGTTCCAACTGATATTGGCTAACATTTTATGTCATTCAGATTATTGCAAATAGAAGTATCTTACAGCAAATTTAGCGTTCTTCCAAATGGTATAATTGGATTTGTTGTACTCTCAACATTTTGGAAGCTGTAAGCGTTTTTATGTGGTAAGGTAGTGAAAAGTTGAAAAAACCTAAATTGACGAATATCTTCAAAATAGAGAACTTTTCGAAAATTTTCTCCTGAGTATTTTTTGCTCCAAACGAAGAGAAGAATCGATTCCCTAAGTTTCGTCAGAAGAAACTGGGACACCCTGTACACTTGAGAAAGGTGAAATAGTTGTTTTCTTACGACTAATAAATATATTAATCAGCAACGGATTTTACTTATTTGTCTTGTCTTATGTTTGTTGTCTTTTAAATCATGTGTGTTGATTTGTGTATAAATACGTTTTTCCTCCGTTGGATGTGTTTTTTTGGGCGAATGAACAACTAGGTCATACAATTCTTTGCAACCATTAATCTTCTTTTTACAAGCCACAGAGCAATTTTAAGGTTAAATTGTGGAGATTACCGCTTTAGGTTGTGTGAGTTGACCTGCAGTTTGATTGCTTTAAATAGTTTTAGTCCGCTAAACCTCGCTGTTTCGATATATCAGCTGCGTTTCGCCACATCACAATTTTTAGTGTTTGATATTTTTTATGTGTAAGATTTTTCTAGTGCCTCTTATTGTTTTCAGTACCGGTTATGTTTTTGAGTGAATCTTGTCGATGACTCGGGAATTTTTCAAATGCATTTGTTGTGCAATTCTTATGAATAAATTGTTATATAGTTTACTTAGTCATATTCTATTTATACGAACGTGGCGTATTTATTGTTTCTTTGTGGAAAGTCGTGTTGTTCTTGTGTGCGTCTTTTGTTTGTTAGTTTATTGATTGAGTTTGTTTTAACGGTTGTTTAGTACTATGCTTCTCCCCTCACTGAGAAATTGCAAAACTGCGCTTTATGCGGATCACATAGCTGTCTATTGTTCTTCCTGGAGGCCTAAGACAATCGTGAAAAGATTAAATGATAGCATCACCAGGATTTGCAGGTTTTGTCACCGCTGGAAACTCAGGATTAATGTCCCCAAAGCTGTGGCCGTATTTTTCACAAAACGTCGACCAATATTCAGGGAAACCATTTCCATTCACGCACATAAAATCGAGTGGTGTGAGGGGATAAAGTACTTGGGTTTAACTCTGGTCCGAAAACTTAACTTCTCTAGGAATATAAATGATATAGTTACGAAAAGTAAAATAGCCATAAAAGCCTTATTTCCGCTGATGCCCCCTGAGAGTGGAATGAGCTTTGAAAATAAACTAATTATTTATAAATTTACTATTAAACCTATCCCGCTGTATGGTTTCCCAGCATGAAGTTACACGTTCGAATCCAACATCCAAAAACTGCAAGTGGTCCAAAATAAATTTCTAAGATTTATAACCTCGATACATCAGAATTGGCCTACTCCATGAGAGAACGGAAGTGGAGAATAGCCGGGAACACACTTTTCATAAGATTAAATTACCCCCGTGCCCATCTGCCCGATGCTATGCTATGTTACCCTACTCTACGCTCTGCGATCCCCACTGCCCAGATTTTCGTCGGGTCGCATCGAGTACAGTCGAAGACAAAAGAACCGGACACTCATATTATTATTCAAACTATATGTATTATCGTCGTTATATTAATTACAACATACTTATTTTAATATAAACCAAATTAAACGAGATCAAAAATTCATTAGTTTTTATTTAAAACAATTAATTTTCATGGTTTTGGTAGAAAATTGATCAAAACACCGGAATAACATTTTTTTATATAATGAATTTAACTAATAACTTATTTCATGGTTTTGCTCATACGATTACACCATTTTCATCGAGTAGCGTCAGAACAGGACACCCATATTTTTTGTAGTTTATTTCAAAATATGTATATGTAATTTTGTTGTTATATTAATTACAACATTCTTATTTTAATATAAATCAAATTAAACGAGAACAAAAATTTATGTGTTTTTATAAAAATTATTTAGTTATGATGGCTAGGCAGAAAATTTGTCAAAATACCGGAATAAGTTTATTTAAAACAATTAAATTTAACTAACAATTTATTACATGGTTGTGATCATAAAATTTAACTAACAATTTATTACATGGTTGTGCTCATAAAATTTAACTAACAATTTATTAAATGGTTTTGCTCAAAATAATGTATTAAAAACAAAAGAGGCGTTGCGATTGTGATACTGATTTGTGATGGCGATACGCTGTGGACTGTACGTGACGTTGCATAGATGTGCACACCCTACCAAAACGTGTTAAGGCGTCAGGTCGCCTCGGTTAGCGTCGCATAGCGTTGCATCGGGAAAGTGTGTTCCCGACTTCTATTAAGTCCGAATTAAAGCATCTGTCCAGGAAATTTTTATGGGATGTAAAAGTGTATGAAGTTACCTTTCCATAGAGAAACATAGGGGGATTAGTTACAATACATAAATTTAGGGTCTGTGTTATTGTTTCTTCTACCAGAGTTGTGATAAGACAGTATGTGATAATTCAATTACTATCGTTGCATTGTTCTTGTTAATCTCATTTATTTTTTTATATTTTTGTTAACACATTTCTGTTAATTAATTTGTTAATTGTTATTCTAGTGGGTTTTTTAAGAAAATTTTTCCCCACTAGTTACTTGTTTTTTTAATTAAAAATTATAACAAACTAGGACTTGGTGCGTTGATAGGTAAGAGTTTTGAAATAGGACGTAAAAGACGCCACTTCCCCTGCGTAATGAACGTTAAATAACATAATATACAAGTATTTTTTAAATAAATGTTTATTCATTCATTCACTATGTTTCTCACTGTCTGTAATTCAGGTTTGTATTTTATTATTATTGTATTGGTTAGTATTTTCGACTTGTATTCAGTTTATGCAGGGTCTCTTTTTGTGTATGTCTTTTCTTTGTTAGTTTTTCTGTATTTGGGTAGCGTTGATTTTTTGTATTTACTTGAATTGACTGGCATCTGTGTGATATTTTATTTTATTTTGTTTTTGATTTTTTTAATCTTATTTTTTTAACGAGGTCATATAAACCCTCAGGGTGCCGGTGTTTTTGAAAAAAAAGCCCATTTGTTAGTATGTCTGGTTCCAATGTAGGACCGCTGGATTCGAACCCGGGACCTTTATTCGGCTAAACCGTTGCGTCCACCGACGTCCTTAAAAATAATCATTTATAGTTATTTGTATGCATTGGGATCAAGAAGATTTTTTCAAAAAATTCTTAATACTATTTGATATGTGTGTTTCTTAGTGAACGGTTGTTTAAAAATTTTTTGCAGTCGTGACTATTTCCTCGTTTCGTCGTATGTGGTGGCAACCAAAATATGCAACTGCATAAAGATCCGGTCTCTAAATAATAAATAATGAAATAATGTTTCCATTTTAGAATTTTAGTAGTTTTGTAACTAAGTTAAAAATGCCATGATGAATTGAGAAAAACAAGTCATACTACAAAGGAAAACAAATGTTTTGCATTAAATATAGATTGAAACCCAAAAGTAGTACTGATCGGAAATCAGTTCGGTCGAACGGTTAAATAATTAATTATTCGGAGATCGTGGGATGCGGTCCGGTGTGACGTAGGTTTTAGAAAAACATTTTCTTTATCTTGCCAACGTTTCGATCTTTATTGAGATCATCGTCAGGGCCTTGGATTCACAAACATTGATGTAATTTAACAAATACATTTAGGATGTGGAACAAAATAAATTTATACAATGCAATTTTTTTAATAATCAATCAAAGTATTTGTCACACCGGAACGCATCTCACGATCTCCGAATAATCATCGACTAACGGTCACTAAACACTACAGAAAAAATATTGAATAAATAATTACAAAAAGAACTCATGATCTACAAATAATCTTTTTTTAGTTTTTACCCACATGGATATTTAACGTTTTCATAATTATTTTATGAAATTTCATTAAAGTAAAATACTTATTATCATTATTTTCTTTGTTTAGGAGGGTAAAAGCCTACCGTACAAGGAAGTGGTGTTTTTTTTTCTTAATTGCATGTCTGTGTCACCCATAAAAACGGGCTCACGAAGCCGTTGACAAAGTCAGTAATAAGGAGGCGCACCACCAAAGACGAGAGAGCAAGAAGGGCATATCCAATCCCCTCGGAACTCTACACCTCCTCGCTCTATGTCTCTTTTTTCCCTTAATTACACGGCGTCTCCTATTACTCGTGACCTCACGAGGTTTCCATATTCTGTTACTTGCCCTTAATGCCACCTTATTTGCAGGGACTAACTTTGTTTACCCTACGGGGGTAGATAAAGAACCCTAGAAGGAGAATATTTGGGGAAATTTGAATTTATAATAAAAAACGACACAAAATGGCGTGGATGTTTAAATTCTCGTTTTTCTTCGTGGATTATTAGATTTTAACTCATTATTGTAGTACTTTAGCCCTTATCCGCATGATTTTCGCTTCTTCTTACAAAAATTAAAACATAAAAGTTAGGAATTCATTAAAAAATTAAATAATAATTTTATATTATTCTATATTTCCAGATAACGTTTAGACAATATAAAAAAAACGCATTTCCGTGACTATAACAAAGCATAAAAAGAGTGCACATCAACAGTACATCAAACAATAAAATATCGCAGGGGGCTGTCGGTGGCCGCAACGGTTTAGGCGTTGACACTGCGCTCATCAATGTAAGGTAAAGGTCCCAGGTTCGAATGCAGGGCCGCTCGAGGTGGTTCTCTTTCTATAGCCAAGAACCATAAATTTCGGTAACGATTTTTTTTTATTAATTAAGTGAATACTTTTCGGTACGCAATGAATCAATACGCCAGCTATATCAATGAATGAACAAAATATCAAACAGTTTGTTGAAGTTCAGAAAAATTCCTTTTTCTTTTTTTTGTCGCCGTTTCGACCTTTTTCCGGTCATCTTCAGGGCATAAAATTTAGTGCTATTCTTGGAGTGTCTTATTTTTTTTTGGTGTTTAGGTAACACCACAAGAATAGCACCACACTCTAAGCCCTGAAGTTGACCGGAAAAAAGGTCAATACGTCGAAACCGGCCACGGAGAGCTTTAGTGAAGTATACTTAATTTTAATTCATTAAATTCACTAATTTCTTGGTCCGCTTGACCAATTAATACATTAAAATTAATTAAGGTTTTTTTGTTGAGATAAAAAGTCAATGGCACGAGCGGGATTCGGCAAAAAGGAGGGAAAACTCAAAAGGTGGGGTTGAGATGGGAAGTTGGTGTTGGAGTTGATCGAGGTCACGATAGCTCAAGTGGTAGAGCAGCGGCCTATCAAGCCGAAGGTCGTGGGTTCGAATCCCGCTCGTGACACTGAATTTTTTATCTCAACTAAAAAACCTTAATTAATTGTAATGTATTAATTGGTTAAGCGGACCACGAGATTAGTGAATTTTTCTAAAACCTACGTCACACCGGACCCCATGTCACGATCTCCGGATAATATTTTTTTTTGTTGAAAAATTTTCAAATTGTGGAATACCTGCAAGGTGGTGATCTGTGATTTGGTCGTCTTAGTTCATCCTTTTATTTTCTGTTTTGCCTGTCAGACGTCAAACGACGCAATTAAATCGCTCAAATAAAGATTTTTTACTCTTTCATATTTTACGAAATTATAAAAAGGCAAAATTGTAAAAATAACACACATTGCAAGTAATGGGAAAATGCCGAATCGAAAATTAACGATAAAAAACCAGACCGAATCCAACTACGTTAAAAATATTAATTGTACTTAATAATTAATCTAATGAAAAATATAACGATGTTGATTTGAAATATTTTTATTTTATAAAATCATTTCTCAATCATTCAAGTGCAACACTAAGCGATTTTTTACCGCAATTCCAGCGGGAAAGCGTAACCCTGAATACATTTTTCAAGGATCCTCTCCCGCAGCGCCTCCGCGGATACCATACATCAATTTCTACTCCCTAACCTCCCCGAACCAGGTCGTTATTATTTGCCATAACCTGTAAACATTAACGTTACATAAAGGGGAACAGGAATTTTCCATCACCAGGAGTGAACCTACTCCGATGTGCACTTTCTGCCGGATAGAATGTATATAATACTGTTTATCACCTCCTTCGTCCTCTACACGCTCCCATCTCATGGCAGCTAATTGGTCTGCCTAAAACAAATATCGTCTGTTGTATTTTAAAAAAGAAACCCACGACGACCCTTTTAAAAACATTATTGTGTTCTCGCAACGGCGATGGTTAATGGATTTTTGATAGAACACGTCCAGAGAATAATCAAAGTTTACTGAGCGTTGAAATATAAGATTCCATTAATGTAATGGATGAAATAAATTATTAGAGTAAAGTAAATCGAATTTAACGACAATAATTTGAATAGAAACAAAAATAATCACAAAATAACTGGGGATCCAAGGAAAGATCAATTATTATAAACATGATCATTAGTAAATCTTTTAGGTTTCGTGGTCCGATTGACCAATTAAATACTTTTCAATTAATTAATCTTTAAATAAGTTATTGGTCGAGATAAAAAAGTCAATTCCAGGTTTCATTTTATACCAAGTTGGTTTGATTTAATTTGTAGTACTATCATTATTTTTAGATTATATATAAATATTATAAAATATTAATGTAATATATAATTATACAGTATAAATATAATTTATACATTTTTTATGTAACGTTTTTGATGTGAAATGAAAAAGCTAGTGCCACGAGCGGGATTTGAACCCACGACCTTCGGCTAAATACGCAGCTGCTCTACCACTTGAGCTATCGTGACTTCGGTCCACTCGTACACCAACTTCCCATCTTAACCTCACCTTTTTGACTTTTTCCCTCCTTTTTGCGATTTTTCAATTCAAAAATTCAAAATGGTGAGGGTGAGATGGCGTAGGTTCGATACTCGCTCGTGGCCCTGACTTTTTTTATCTCCACCAATACCTTACTTAAATATTAATTATTATTAGTTTACAAATAATCTTTAAATTAATTAAGGTTTTTAGTTGTGATAAATTTTTTTAATTAATTGAAAGATATTAATTGTCAAGCATACCACGAAAACTAGTGATTTTTTTTTGCTTTTCATTGTATATTACAACTACCTTCATAGTGAATTTAATAAGTAAAAATGAGGCACCTTCACTAAAGCTCTCCGTGGCCACTTCATGTATCGCCGAGAATCGAATAGATTTTTTAGAAATTTGAGAAACTTTTTGTTTTTTCTTATGTTCTATTTTGTACCAAAAAGTATGTTTTGTTTACTTTGTATTACTATATTAACTACTAATATAAAATATTAATGTAATAAATAATTATACAGTAATTTATACATTTTTTATGTAACGTTTTTGATGTGAAATGCAAAAGCTAGTGCCACGAGCGGGATTTGAACCCACGACCTTGGCTAAATACGCAGCTGCTCTACCACTTGAGCTATCGTGACTTCGATCCACTCGGACACCAATCTCAACCTCACCTTTTTGCCATTTTTCAATTCAAAAATATCTTTCAATTAATTAAGGTTTTTAGTGAAGATAAAAAAAGTCAGTGTAATTTATTTGATTCTCGGCGACAAATGAAAAATGGCAAAAAGGAGGGAAATTTAATAAGGTGATGTTGAGATGGGAAGTTGGTGTCCGAGTGGATTGAAGTCACGATAGCTCAAGTTGTAGAGCGGCGGCGTATTTAGCCAAAGATCGTGGGTTCGAAACCCGCTCGTGCCCCTGACTATTTTATCTCCACTAAACCTTACTTAAAGATTAATTACTATTAGTTTACGAATAATAAATATTTTCAATGGTAACTTTGTGTTTATTGTGATAAAATTGAGAACTTCGTTTCTATAAAGCGTTTTGTGTGCTCACAGCTAAGTTATTAACAACTTATTTAAAATCTGATTAATGTTGGAATAATTTAAATTAATTCAAGTAAATAAAGTTCAATTACTACTTATCGGTTTAGCTGGGTTTATAATTTAGAAGTGTGAAATAAATAAACGTTTTCAGAGAATTGTTATTTTTTGATGAACGCCTTGAGTACCGTTAAAATTGAATGTTGACGTAATGAAACGGCACAAAGCTCTACTATTGTACGTTTTAATTAAAATCTGAAATGTCAATATCGGGAGATTCTAATTCTAACTATAGGACGTTTCCAGCGGGGAGCTGGCGGATCATATTTCACCCTCTGTTCAAATACTTTTTCCCGACTCACGTTTCTTGTTTAATTATTTTTGTTTGAAAACTCTCGACTCACCGGCGTTGCAGTGATTGTCGAATGGCGGAATAGCTGCTGTTCGTTGCTGTTACAAGGAACCTGCCGGGAATTACAACCGGTCCGGGAGCTTAGATATATTTCTTCCGGCCCTGCTATTTTATTTCTTTTGAAATCTATTGCGCTTCGTGCCTCGCTTCCGATATGATCCCGTTAAATGCAAGTGATTTGTCCGACTAGCTATATATTTCTTAAATAGTCCAAGTATTAGTTACTGAACGACTTTGTTTGCCTTCTTAAGAAAAATATGTAAGGTGTAATTATTTTGGTTTAAAATTATAAAAAAAGCTACTATTTAGGTTTTTAAAAATGTAATTAACATAGCTGTTATTTAAATTGTATCATAAAAGTTTTCTTTTATTGCTTTGCTCATAACATTTTAATTAAAATCGGTACAGAGTTTTGTCAGATTATATAAACACATTAAAAACTCACTATTTTTCCTGGTCCGTTTGACCAATTAATAACATTCAATTAATTAAGGTTTTTAAGTTGAGATGAAAAGTCAGTGTCACGAGCGGGATTCGAACCCACGACCTTCGGCTTGTTACGCCGCTCAAGTGGTAGAGTAGCGGCGTATCAAGCCGAAGGTCATGGGTTCGAATCCCGCTCGTGACACTGACTTTTTTACCTCAACTTAAAAACCTTAATTAATTGAATGACATTAAAAAACTTTAAATAAATTCGAAATTCTTTGAGTAAGACTTGATTGAGTTGCTTTTGTCTACTGCATTAATGGCAATTTTCATATGTAAATTGGACGTTTCAAATTAGATCTGGCAGCCTTTAACTTCAAAAAAATGTATGCTGGTATATCAATTTTCTTAACTCAACCATACTTTGCATAAAAATAGTAAAACAGTTCAAGTAAAACTTAATTATTGTTGGTTTAGTTATTTGTATCAACATTTAAAAGTTATGTTGGATATTAAACAGGAATTGAAATGTATGAGTAGAACTTGATTAAGTTGCTATCGTTAATTGTATCAATCAGAACTGTAAGTCGTAAGTTAGACTGCCATGTTTGAGTAAAACTCGAGTAAATTTCGTTCGTTAATTTTATTAATAGGAACTGATTATTGGGAGTACGTGAGATGCGGTCTGGTGTGACGTAGGTTTAAGAAAAACATTTTCTTTTTCGTGCCAACGTTTCGATCTTTATTGAGATCATCTTCAGGGCCTGGGGTTTATAAACATTGTTTAAATTTTAGAAATACATGTAGGATGTGAAAAATTGTATTTATACAATACGAGAAAATTGTAGACTCAATTAAAATATTTGTACTCACTCAAAGTGTTTGTTTTCTGAGTAATTGTGTCATTCTTGTGTGTCGTGTAAAGAGTGCCAGCGAAGTATTGATGTTTTATGTTTATATACGTTGGATTTTGAAAAGGTGGTGAATGAAGTCGGGATAGAAAGACATTTTTATATGAGGAGTCGGCTTCTTTGAGGTGATAGGACCCGACAGTGGGAAAAGTAGGTAAATTGTTCGGCCTGACTTTCTTTTCAGGATTATATAAACGGGGATATTTAGGGAAAGGAAAGACAAATTGTTGAAGAATTAGACTTTGTAGAAAAGTTTGATGTGTGACATGTGATGATTGTTTTATATTAAGTAATATTTATGAAAGGTATTGGTTGAGATAAAAAAGTCAGTGTCACGAGCGGGATTCGAACCCACAACCTTCGGCTAGATACGCCGCTGCTCTACCACTTGAGCTATCGTGTCTTCGATCAACTTGGATAATAACTTCCTTTCTCAACCTCACCTTTTTGAATTTTCCCTCCTTTTTGCCATTTTTCAAATGTCATGTAATCTATTTGATTCTCGGCGACAAAATGAAATGGCCACGGAGAGCTTTAGTGAAGATATACTTCATTTTAACTGATTAAATTTGAAAAATGGCAACAAGGAGGGAAAATCCAAAAGGTGGGGTTGAGATGGGAAGTTGGTGTCCGAGGGGATCGAGGTCGCGATAGCTCAAGTGGTAGAGCAGCGGCTTATTTAACCCAAGGTCATGGGTTCTAATGTCATGGGGCAAGTTCTAATTTTCCAATTGCGAAATTTTGAGTAAAATTTGATTAAATTGCTTTCGTTAATTGTATTAAACACAACGTGCAACTGGTAAGTTTCAAATTGCCAACGTTTAAGTAAAATTTGATTAAAATGCTTTTGTTAACTGCACTAATTACAACGTTCAATTGGTAAGTTCGAAGTTTTAACTTAGAATTGCCAATATTTGAGTAAAATTTGATTCAATTGCTTTCGTTAATTGTATCAATTTTTTTACGAGGGTTCGCACAGCAGAGGTCATATAATCCCTCAAGGTGCCGGTGTTTTTGAAAAAAAGCCCATTTGTAAGTATGTCGGGTACGAATGCAGGGCCGCTGGATTCGAACCCGGGACCTTTACCTTACAGTGATGAGCGCCGTGTCAAAGACTAAACCTTGCGGCCACCGACGCCCTTCCATTTAATTGTATCAATTGCAACTCTAAAAGGTTTTAAATTAAGAATGTCGATGGCAAGTCTAGTACGAAACTCATAACTAAATGTTGACTGTTGAGATTGATAATATTTACAAAATATACGCAGTCAAGTTGTGTTCAAAGATTAACAAACTTAATTTGAAACTTGGAACTAAATAACACTTTGAAAGTTGTAATTGATAAAGCAAACGAAATCTTTGTAATCAATTGTTACTCAAATCGCCAAGTTTGATCGAAATATGCAACTTATCTATTGAGAGTTTCGATTGACAAAATTGAGGGAATACAATAACACTGAACAGGGGTGCCTAGCGGTGTTGTGGTTGATGAAGACGTCCAGGGCGTACCGTCATCACCAACCACGTAGCTTTCAAATGCCTCAACGATCTAAAGGGCACTCATGGAAGTTAGGCCTGCTGGGAGCTGGTGTTACAACGGCACCCTTTCTCTATTTCTTTTCCCGAAGAAAAAACAAAACACAATATGGCGTCCAATTTTGGAAGGAGAGAAACGGCCATGGGATGATCACTCCAGGTCTCCGGGTGCATTGTCAACGGTCCAAGGAGGAATCGACAAAACTCGCAACTTTTACGCAAAATTCGTGATATAGTTGTCCTTAGTAGCTAAGTTAAATTTCAAGCTTCTTTAATTTTAAAAGTGCAACTCCAGTTTTCTTTTTTTCTTTATTTATATCCGTTCTTTTTTGTTTCATTGATTTCCGCCTAATGGTTAAGTTGGGAAAAAATGTTTTCATTTTCTTTCAAATTATTGTCAAATTGTTTTGATCAAGTTTTAATGAAGTTTTGATAAATTATAGTAATCAGCGTAGTTTTTCCCATTCAAAATTTATTGCCATTCTCATTTTTATTTGAACCGATTTAGTTTTGTATTAAAATGCTTATGGGGGGAAATAAAGTGGACAAAAATAATTTCGGATTTAAATATTGATCAACAACATAAACTTTTCCGTGTGAGAAAAGAAAGAAAAAAAGAGTAACCTCAGCAGTGTATTCTCGTGTAATTTTATTACAAGGTCAATTTGCTTGATTAAAAACGGAATTTTAAAATGCTTCCTCCCCACTTGAATTAATAATTCACAAGTCAGGTCCCTAGATGGTGAAGGGGTGGGCTAGTGGCGTGGCTAATGTACCAAACGGTCACGCTAAAATATCTGAACCCTTAAATAAATTATAAGAGTAGTATGTAGGTCACTGATTGATAAATGCAACAAAAACACGTTCGCGTGATTTATGATGTATTGTTTTCTATCTCTCTCTCAAGTGCTTGTTTTTGTTTTTGTTGGGTCTGGTCCTTACCCTTTAACCTTATACGGCCTGCTAATTAGTACAGTTTGAAAGGGAAAAAGCCGGTAAATATCATTATAATAAACAAAGATAATTGAAAACATAACAGACTTAAAACTGTTGTATAATTATGTAACATTGTAATATGTAACCACCAAGCAGATATTTATTTAAAACTGTAAATAAAATGCCGTTCTTCGATTTCCATTATATCTTTCGAGTATAAATTTTCTGGGTGTCGCAGAGGGATTTTATTTTGGTATACACAAAGGTAAATTCAGGCAGAGCCACGCCGTTACCTTTACTTCACGAGCCTCTCGTTTTATGTTAGGACGTCCACAATCTCCGGTCTCCGAGATAACGTTGAACTGTCGGCTGGGAGACAAAGGCAGACCCCAATTGGGACTGGGCCGGTGTTTGTTAACGCCCTCCAATACCCCAAAGGCTAACAAGATTATATAGGATAATGCCATTATCTCCGTCACAGTCTCTCCACCGGCTTACCACCTTTGAAAAGTATTAATTCCCTGAAATAAAGAGGTTTTCATGCATTACGATATGCGGACTTTCGCAGATAAACTGCGATTATTTGGTTATTTGATAAACTTTCAAAACAAACTTTAAATTGCAATTGATATCAGATTCACTTGTGACACCTACACCTCTATATCTATCACCAATAACTCCAAAACAAGTATCACAAGAAATACGACAGCTTCCTAAAAAAAAAATCACCTGGTCATGATTTGTGTTCGCCAGCAACCAAATTCAAAATGGCGCCGACGAACACCACCGAGAATAAAATGAATAAATTTGTAAGGAGTTGAAAATGAATGATTTCGGCACCAACGGGAATGAGAATTTCCCGATTGAAGGAGGATGAATGATAGAAAATTATATATAGAAGAAAAAGATAGAGTGGACTCACTGCGTAGGAAGATATTTGAGCAAGGCACGTGGTGGATTGCTCGATCTTGAAGTGAAGCGATGAAGAAACCAGTGCACTGGCTCTGTCCTGATCCGTTGAAGAGCGATGATGATGATCGGATGATGCAATCCGGCAGCGGCGTCGCCGGGATGGGACGATCCAGATGTAACGGGGAAGTAAGGCGGGTCCACGGAATAGCAGGGGGTCAAATAATGGAAGAGTAAAGAATGTATGGGTAGAAAGGAGAGATGCGAGGGATAAATAGCAGGACGATGAGGGAACAAATAGAGTTGGACCATGCGGTCCAGAGCGGGAACAGAACGCAACGTTCCAGGCGATAGCGGACAAGTTAGCGTTTATGTGAAGATGCGGGATGACAGGGCGATACGAGGGTGAGCTTGACGGCGATTAAGCGCAGATTACTGGATATTATCCGATACTCGCGGCAAGGTGAAACGGAGTTAAGTTGACTGATTCACAGTTAGCGGGCAAGTGAGAACAAAGGAAGCAGATAGGAAGAGATGAAAATTTGGAAAAAGGGTAGTGACGAGGTAAATATAGTGTTAATGCGGGGGGTATATTGCGCATCAGGAATCGGGCGTCTTCGTAAGCGCGACACGCCCGAACAATTTGATAACAGCTGAAGTTCTTCAAGAACTTTCTGACTTCTTTATATAACACAATTTTGAGGACTACACACTTTCCCATACAATGGAAACTTTCTTACATTAAAATGATCAGAAAGCACCATAAAAATTTAAGCTCCCCATCATCATATTAGTTTGTTACCCGTTCCTTCTAAACTGTTTGAAAAATTAATTTACAAAAGATTTATCTTTATTGCTACTTTAAACAACATCTTACCAGACTATCAATTTGGCTTTCGAACCCATCAATCCACCACTGAACAACTTCACAGAGTGAGTTACTTCATGACTTGAGCAGAAACACGACTGGATTTCTAGATGTTTCTCAGGCCTTGGACAAAGTATGGCATGAGGGATTATTATACAAATTAAAATTATTTTTACCCCAGGTCTATTATCTGATTATACAATCATACCTTAAGGAGAGATTTTCCGCAGTAAATCCGGGTACGGAGACTTCTCGGATGGAAGAAGTGCTTGCAGGTGTGCCACAAGGGTCAATACTCGCTCCGCTGTTGTACACAATTTTTACTTCTGATATGCCCACAAATGAGAATGCACTTTCTGCCACACATTAAGTCACCCCTCTTCTACACATCATTTATCTTGCAAAACCACATATCAAAAATTGAAAAGTGGGGCAATCTTTGGAAAATAAAGTTTACTCAAAGTCACACCACTCCGTCGTGAGACTTATCCTAGCATATACTTACACAATGAACCCGTTCCTTAATCCGACAAAGTAAACTATTTAGAATTTACATTTGAGCGAAAACTAACTTGGAATCCACACACACAATTAAAAAAACAGACACACAACAAACGATTTAAAATACTTTATTACCTACTCAACCGACAATCAAAATTACCATTAAAATCAAAACTTTCGACATACCTACTCAAACCTATTTGGATGTACGGGTGCCAAGTTTATGGATCGGCCAACTTTTCCAATATTCACAGATTACAGTTTTCATTCCAAAATTTCCAGACTGATTGTTTCTGCCCCCTTTTTACGTAAACAATAACACACTTCAAAGAGATGTTCAAAAGCCAATAGTTTTTCATCCATTAAAACATATTACATACTTTTTTACAGTAAATTACAAAATCACACTAACACACTAATCCGATTACTCTGTTCCCAACAATAACCACGTAAACTTCTGAAAATAATATTACATGATTAATATCATTTTATTAATACAGAGCGGCTGCCAATGGGTAGCTTTTTCTATAACGCCCGTTATGCCACAAACAGAAATTATCCAATCTGCTGGTTGTATATAACGCATATATAGATTTAGATATAAATAAATTAAGTCCAAAAAAAAAGGTTTGCAATACTTTTGACAATAAAAATTCTACTGGCTATTCATTTCAAGCAAAACCTACTAAAATATTGTTTTATGCGCACATAACCATCGTGTTGAAACATCACTTTGCTAAACGGTTTTTTTTCAGTAAGTAACGGAAAAAACAGTTAAAAAAGAGAAAATAACCCGCCTGTTTTACCTGATGTTTACAGCTTGAACAATTCCAGGTTTTTTGTCCCGCTGGCAAAAACTGAATTTATATAAATAATAAATCTCTCGGCAGGATTCGCTCCCCGGGGAGTTGGAGCTAGGTAGAAAAAGGGGGTGCTGAAGAAAGTCAGGAGCTCTGGGTTGATTAATTTGTAGGGTGATAAGTAACGTTGATAAATGGTGTGCGGTGAACACTTGTAGAATGCTGACTGCCAATCTCAATCTTTTGAAAATATTGTTGTGATTTTAACAAGCGCATTATTACAAAAAGTTCATCAAGTAATATTGAAATTACGTCAAAAGTGAGCATACGGTAATGAATCTAGTTACATCATATTAAAAATGATAAAAAACAATTATAAATGTATTTTATAATTTTTACAGACATAACCAATTCAAACTTGAGTCAGCCAATTTCAAATCCCTACTCAAACCTAGCTGCGATAAAAATTTAAGCAAATTTACTTGATGCTTGTTTTAAGACGTTTCCATTTAGTCAGATACCCTACATTAAAATATTTATTAATTTTATTATTGTAGTTAATAGATGAGAAGGATTAATAGAGATGGAAGGTTAGTGCCCAAGTGGATCGAAGTCACGATAGCTCAAGTGATAGAGTATCAAGCCGAAGACCGTGGGTTCGAATCCCGCTCGTGACACTGACTTTTTTATCTCAAATAAAAACCCAAATTAATTGAATTGTAGTTAATACTAATTTAAAGTAAATTTTTGTTATACATATTACATGCCAGGTCGTTTCAAAAAAAAAAAAAAAAAAAAAAAAAAAAAACCAGGATTGACTGGCTAGATTGAAAACTTGATTAGGTATATAGATACTACCCATAAGTCAAGTAATAAGTAGAAAATTTTCTTTCAAAAGGCAATTATAGTAGAATGGCAGCATAGTATAATGATTCCTTTTTGTTTTTCTGGCCTGCCCGCTTCTCCCCCGCTTATTGCACAAGGTTTACCCAGCCAGTCTCGACTTCTAGCCTAGAGAATGCTGGAAACAGAAATAATATCAAAGAAAAATATATATGAAATACTCTGTTTCATACATGTCGCAAACTGTACACAGTTGTTCGTTATTTATTATAACGTGTGAGTTTTTATAAAATAAATAACCTTTTATTTTTTCACTATCTAGTTTATAGTAATACTAAGTACGGTTCCAAAGGTAATATTCAGGCACAATTATTAGAATGTTAATTGTCGTCAATTAAATTCACTATTTTTCGTGGTCCGCTTGACCAATTAATATTAAAGAGGGAAAATTCAAAAGGTGGGATTGAGATGAGAAGTTAGTGTCCGAGTGGATCGAAGTCACGATAGCTCAAGTGGTAGAGCAGCGGCGTATCTAGCCGAAGATCGTTGGTTCGAATCCCGCTCGTGGCACTAGCTTTTTCATTTCAACCAAAAACCTTACATAAAAAATGTATAAATTATATTTATACTATATAATTATATATTACATTAGTAGTTAATATAGTAATACAAAGTAAACAAAACATACTTTTTGGTACAAAATAGAACATAAGAAAAAACAAAAAGTTTCTCAAATTTCTACAATATCTATTTGATTCTCGGCGATACATGAAATGGCCACAGAGAGCTTTAGTGAAGGTATACTTCATTTTTACTTATTAAATTCACTATGAAGGTAGTTGTAATATACAATAAAAAGCAAAAAAAAATTCACTAGTTTTCGTGGTCTGCTTGACCAATTAATATCTTTCAATTAATTAAAGATTTTATCACAACTAAAAACCTTAATTAATTTAAAGATTATTTGTAAAGTAATAATAATTAATCTTTAAGTAAGGTATTGGTGGAGATAAAAAAAGTCAGGGCCACGAGCGGGTTTCGAACCCACGCCATCTCAACCTCACCAATTTGAATTTTTGAATTGAAAAATGGCAAAAAGGAGGGAAAAATTCAAAAAGGTGAGGTTAAGATGGGAAGTTGGTGTCCGAGTGGATCGAAGTCACGATAGCTCAAGTGGTAGAGCAGCTGCGTATTTAGCCGAAGGTCGTAGGTCCGAATCCCGCTCGTGTCACTGACTTTTTTTTCTAAACTAAAAACCTTAATTAATTGGAAGTTAATTGGAGTGTTAATCCGACCAAGTCATCAACTTGTTCTTCGCAAATATAATGGTCTAATTTTTCCACACATTTTTCAAGTCTTTCCCAATAAAATTACGACAAATTACTAAAATTCTATTATCAATGGTTGAGTTTCAATAAAACCTTTAGTTTTAGTCACTAAAACTTTATTTATATTTAACCTTTGATAATGGAATTCCACGACAAAAGTACAACCAACCTCTAAAAAATCATTTGAAAATTTTAATAACCCTAGGAGATTCTATGTAAAAGATTTAAAGTTTTAAAACCATACTTAACTTCAGATTAAAAATGGCCATTTTATAAAAACTCATTGGTATATGTTATTTCATACAAATCATATTTTTAGATCATTCTTATTTGTCAATATAGTTTTCTTAAGAACCTTCTATTTGTCAATTCGATATTGAATAGCTAATAGCCATTGGATGAATAGGTTTTTAATGAGATCAATTCAACGCGAATTAACCTTTTTAATGTCTTCTGAAATCTTCGTCCATTTTTTCAAAATTTTGGGGAAGTTATTCTGCAGGGCACATCTATTATCAATGGATTTGACATATGCAATTAGCAATTTATCAAGGTCAATTATATTCTATTTAAAGGTCCTTACAATGATGCAAACTTTACTTTGGCTGATTTCTCCGTTTCCAGCCAGATCTAGCGACTCGGCGTTTTAAACGACAGATTGAAGAGACTTTTTAAATAATGCACCATTTCTAAGTCCTCGACTTGTTAATTATCTAAACCTCGGGTGCATAGCGGCTGTCATTGATTAAATACAGCTTGAACTTATTTTACAGATGTGCTTTTATGTAAAAATATAGTGGTAATTTTTAAACTATTTAATTTTAAGCTCACGATTAAAAACGTTATTAAAACCTATTATTTTTCTGACATTTTGTTGTAGTAAAAATTTAACCAAGCTATCTCAAAATACGTTGCTTTTTTAGTGTACAGTAATTTTTTTAATTTGTTCTTAAAATTCTTTTGCAATTAATTTTACTAATTGCTATGTATATCGATTACCCAAAATATACACCGAATTTCACCGAGCGTTTTGTTGCATTTTGTAGGCGACATTTGAAATAAAATCTCAACCAGATTTTCTCTGTAGCAAACGGTTTTATTAAAGTATTTTTGTCTAAAAGCGCTAATTACTTAGTTGAGGCTGAAATATTCTTGTCATAAAAACGTTTGATAAAGGAGAGATCTGGTTGAGATTTTTTTAATTTTAGTCATCTACAAAACGCCACTGTCAGATTGGTGAACTTGAAATCTTCAGAAGTAAAACAATCACACATAAAAATCCGTTTCTACAAAATTTAAAGATATTTAAACAATCAATTCTAGGTGTTATGTTAAAAAGGTTAAACTTTGTCTCATCGCTAGCCGGCCCTACGTGCGACGGTCAAAAAACAATAATCTTGTTTTTTACAAATTTACAATTAATTTAATTTTCAATATTATTCGAGACAGTTGAGCAGTTTTACAAGTAATATAAGGTTAGTTTGTGTATCGCCGGTAAAAAGAAGGGAAAGTAGATACACAGTCTTACTAGTTTAAATTTGTCTTGGTTTCATATTTTTAAAACATCATATTTATTTTCATTGCGAATGGTTCTATTTAAAAAAAATTATTTCAGGCATCAGACTTCCAGTTAAAATACGGCGTATTATTTAAAATTTGTATGGCGCAAATCTAAGAATTTGTGTAAGTGTTTTAATTGATGGATAATAATCTGGTAAATAAAAATGAACACGGCGAGACATGTCAACAGTTCCGCCGAACCGATAAGCATTGCGGGTTTAGCCTATTTATTCACTTTTATCCTTTCCACTGGTTTTTACTTCATGCTCATTAAAATATTTAGTCATTATTTTTAAGAATAAATTTTAATTTGTATTGTATAAATCGACTAAAATCTCAAATATCCGAAAATCGCTTATTTAAACTATGTACTTTATTTTGAAAAAGATTAATTCAAAGAAATAGAAGACGTTTTTAATGAAGAGAAGGATAGGGAACGAGAATTGTGTGTGGTTTACAAGGTGGTTTAAAGTAATTCTCATAGTTTCCCCCGGGTACTTGGTGGAACTTTTCTTTCTCTTTGGTATTAATCCCAGGACGACCAGAATCTCTTTTCTTTATCTAAGCAATTATTTTACTGTCTCCGGGCTTTATGAAAATTGAGGATGCCCTCATTACGTTTTTCAACCACTTCATTATTCGGCGAGTAAAAGGGAAAAAAATTGAAGATTTGTTGCTCGGTTTTCGTAATAAATTGTGGTTGGACCGTTTTTTCGCTTTGGAATCTAACATGGTCATGTGAGCCTGTTAAAGAGGCTGGATGCTGAGTTTCTATGAAAACTGCTCCGGAGAAAGCACGGTAATGGAAATTCAGAAAGACTTTTGAGATAAGAATGGAGCGCGTATTTATTTGAGACGGGACCGTTTCTTTATCGCCATGACAAACTGAGATAGTAACATTTTTAACAATTAAATCCTCTAAATAAGTAAGTAACTAGTTTTCAATTTTATTCTTATAAAATATCCTTTTATGGTTCTTTTAAAAAACACAAAACACAGCTTTAAAAAACAAAAACAAACACATTCTATTTAGTAAAAAAAACATAAATATAAGTCATTGAGCTACTGCAAACTGTAAAAATGTGTTTATTTAAAAAAAGTATGCTTGTACGGATAAACAAATAATGAATACATATTATTTATTGCCCTATCATTAGCGTCAGCATACTTAATCAAAAATTAAATTTTTTTAATTCGGAATTATTTGTTTACATAATATATTGTGGAAGTTGAAATTACGAGTTGTATTATAGGGGATTGTTTTTTTATGAGATTGGCGGTGTTCGTATTCAGCTTTTGCATGCGCTGGTTAATTTTTATAGATAGTTCTTACTCATTGTTTTCAACGATCCGGATTTCAACCATTAAATTTTTATCATCATGTCGAAGGAATTACAAACACCATTAATCACCAATTTAAAATTACTTTTATTACAATATTTATTAGGATAATATTTAGTTGTGTTGTAATTCACGTTTTTTGCACGTTCACCAAAACCAGCTTCTCATAGGAACGAAGTGTTAGTGGTGGATCGGCGGGTTCAGTCTTCACGTCTAGAGACTTGTTTGTAACTCTTCAATCTGATGATGAGCATTCAATGCTTGAAAATCCGGATCGTTGAAAAGAACAAACAGTGAGTAAGAACTATCTATTAAAGAGATTAAACAACTCACTTCACCTTTATCTTTTCTACTGCTTAATTTTTACAATACTTAATCGGATGAATCGAGATATTTTCTTTGACATTTTAAAGGCGTAGTTTATGGTACATTTATATTTGGTTTTCTTCGTGGATATACAGGAGAGTTTGATATTTGCTATGAGATGCAAAAAAATATTGGTGATTGTAGATTAAAAAAAGTAAAATTCTACAAAATGTTGTTGAACAGCAGTTTTGGTGAAATTCGTTTAGAAGTTTAGTCAAATTCATCAAAGACCTTCCAATTTTTAAATTTTACAAGTTTATAACCACAAAATGGCTATCAATTTGATTCATTCTTTAGATAATTGAATTACCTTAATTTTGAATAATAATTAATAGGCCAGATATTTTTGAACTATATTTTTTTTACGAAAAAAGTAAAAACTTTCTACTTTCTCCAGGAAGACAGAAAACCAACTTATACAGCATTCTCTTCTAGTTACTATTTTCACCCATTTTTTTCGTATTCAGAGCGTAACACCTTGTATATTATGGAACATAAATAAAATGTTTTATCATAAAACTCGCGAATGCGGCAAAGTGTGGTAAAAACCAATCCATTTTATCCTTAGGGTATAATTATGATAATATAAAACCTTTCGCACGATTCTGGCAGTGTAACAAAGCACGGATTGTTTGGCCCGTCTAGTCCAATTATTATTATTTTTCATATTTAATGGTTAATAATATAGATTATATAAATGTTTTCTATATCTGAGTATAAAATAAATCAGCTGGTTGTCGTAGATGATTATTAATATTTTGCTTAGATTTATTCCTTTCATTCTTGTAAAAAATATTTATTCCGGAACAGGTAAAAATATATACTGTATATTTAAATAAAGCGGAATAACAATATGAAATAAATATTTATTTAATTGTATATTATTTAATTTAATTGTTTAAGCATGAAAATGAAATGGTGTATTGCTATGAAATCGAATTGTTGTGGTGCTCCTAATTCAATAATTAATATTTATTTGGTATTTAGTGATCGTTAATTAATGATTATTTGGATAAAAAGATGATCGCAATAAAGATCGAAAGATTGGCACGATAAAGAAAATGTTTTTCTACGTCACACAAGATCGCATCTCACGATCTCCAAATAATTTTAATCAACTTCCTTTTTATGTTATTATTTATGATTATTACTGCTTGTAGATTTCCTAATATAGTGTTAAAAAAAATGAATTTATACAATGCAAAATATATTTTTTATATTCAATCAAAGTATTTATACTCACTCAAATTGTTTGTCTTTTGTGTAATTATGCCATTCTTGCGTGTCGTGTTGAGAGTGCCAGTGAGATATTGCTGTTTTGTGTTTATATATGTTGGATTTTGAGTGAGTAGAAATACTTTGATTGAATATAAAAAATAAATTTTTTGCATTGTATAATTTCACTTTTTTCCACATCCTACATGTATTTGTTAAATTTAAACAATGTTTTTAAATCCCAGGCCCTGAAAAATGATCTCAATAAAGATGGAAACGTTGGCACGATAAAGAAAATGTTTTTCTGAAACCTACATCATACCAAACCGCATCTCACGATTTCTTAATAATTATCGATTAACGGTTACTAACCACCAAACAAAGTTCAAAATGTTCAAATTTCATTTCATTATTATAAAATAAACAGGAGTGTAAATTTCTTTTATTTTACTTGATTTTACATGGTAATCATCACAAATTTGGGGGCAATGGCGCAACGGCGAGATAAAAAATAAAAAAATAGACGAGATTATGTCAGCCTCAGAGGTGGAATAAAAAATGCCTGAGGTAGAGGAGAGTACTAAAAAAAGTCATGTGAGTGGATTTTAGGAGAATAAGATTTTTAAATCTGATAAAAAACATCGTGGCTAATGCATGTCAAAAAGCCAAAATCCATTCAAGACTGGATAAAACCCTGATTAAAACCTTTGAGGACCAGTTCGCCAAAACAATAAAAAGAAGAGTGAGTTCAGATAAGAACACGAAAAACTCGAAATCGCCGTAAATTTCTCCGGTAAAACCGGAATCTAGTATTTCCGGAGAGGAGAAATCTAAGACGATTAGTTTATATTCACAAATGTTGTCAAAGGCACGAACACAACAAATCTATTGTCCGAATTTTATCTCAAGTTCTGAATCCGAAAGTCAATGAGATGTGTTTTCGGACGTTCGATCGGAAGCCGACATCACGGGGGAAAACTTTCTGGCCGGGTCCGTAGGGAGTTAGACAAATTGCCTAAGCTAATTTTGCGCGTTGGGGAATCAACGTTCTATTTTCTCAAAGAACTGTAGGAACATATTTAAGACATATAAACACCTTTTCAAAGTCATGTATCACATCTCTGATAATTTATAGGATTCAGCATCAAACGATATATTTAATACAGCACAGGAATGATGAGTTTTGACAAATTAAGAAAATTTTGTTGAATGATTCGTCAACCCAACCAACAAATATATATTCAAGGCCCAAGTAAACAGAGAAAAATCTACGTGATTTTGTGGATTCGTTATTGTTAATCACAAAAATATTTAGAGATGTACGAGAGAGATTCCACTAGATCTCGTGGAAATAATAAAACAGCATGTACATCTTAGATTTCTATCATGCATACTAACGTTGAAAATCTGTACGAGATATAGAAATCTCGAGGATAGAGTAAATGATTCATATTGTCTAAAAAAAATCATAAAACCACTCACAGAATGAAAGGAAACGTTTTTTTACAATGATAGGAGTAACTCAATCGCAGGATCGGCCGTCGTCCATAAGAGACACACTATCACTGATTATCTGTGATTGGGAGCAGCACCCACTACGGACTATATAGTTGCCTCAAATCCTCATAAGCAATTTTCAGTTCCTTGAATTATCCAATAAAATTAATCTCTAACAATTATTTTTTTATTGCATGTTTACATAAGCTCAAATCTGTACATTTATGTAAATCCTCAGATGTAGAGAGTTGAGCTAATCACTTCTCGCTGACCACTGGCTATTTTTATTCGAGGGTTCAACAGCAGAGGTTATTATCAACCCTCGGGGTGTTGACGTTTTTGAAAAAAAGTCCGTTTGTAAGTAATACAGGGTCGCTGGATTCGAACCCCGGACCTTTACCTTACAGTGATGAGCGCCGTGTCAAAGCCTAAACTGTTGCGGCCACCGACGCCGCCCTCCACTGGCTATTCTAGCTTCTGAAATTTACAAGAAATTTCCGGTAGACCTTGTCAATTACGCACTCTGGGTGTTGGCAGTACGAGGTGAAACTTTGGTTTTTTCCGTCCAGCCGCCGAGGTTGGAATCCAGGCGTACCAGCAGCAAGGTCATTTTAGTCCCTAACGCAGTCAGATCTTTTTGAACCTATTTATACTCTCACTCAATCTTAAATACATTGTTTCTTATTTACATACTACTCATTCAGTTAGGGTGGTTGAGTATGTGATATTCCTTCATCACCTTTATCTTGTTACATAACTAACCTAATCGCGGGTGGATGGAGATCTCAATATTCCGCCATCGTCTCTCTGACACGATACATCACGCCCATAAATTCATTCACTTTTAACACAAGCTAGGGACACAAAACTATGTATAATTGCTATATAGAATAATATAACCATGTTATCTCAAAGAATTAGAACGGGCCTCGCCACAATGTAAACAACAATGTTTTTCATCTCAACTAAAAACCTTAATTAATTGTAATGTGAACAACATTGATCTATCGTTTTGTTTTGCCGAGATCATTGGCAGAACTGTGCTCTTGGATATCATTTTGAATTTCGATTTTCATCTGCAATATAAATTTTTTTAATAGAAATAATTAACTTTTTATGTCAGATGTAGTTGGTAAAGTACGAGAAAAAATGAAGATTCACTAATTTCGTGGTCCGCTTGACCAATTAATATATTACAATTAATTAAGGTTTTTAGTTGAGATAAAAAAGGCAATTGCACGAGCGTGATTCGAACCCACGAACTTCGGCTAGATACGCCGCTGCTCTACCACTTGAGCTATCGTGACCTCGATCCGCTCGGACACCAACTTCCTATCTCAACCCCTCCTTTCGAGTTTTCCCTTCTTTTTGCCATTTTTCAAATGTCGTGTAATCTATTTGATTCTCGGCGACAAATGAAATGGCCACGGAGAGCTTTAGTGAAGTATACTTCATTTAATTCATTAAATTCACTAGTTAATCGGCAAAAGAGCAGCGGCGTATCTAGCCGAAGATAGTGGGTTCGAATCCCGCTCGTGCCATTGACTTTTTTATCTCAATTAAAAACTTTAATTAATTGTACAAAAATGAAGTTTGTTTTAAATCCATTTTATTTCGTGGTCCGATTGACCAAATAACTTCTTTCAATTAATTAATCTTTATGTAAGGCAATGGTTGAAATGAAAAAAGTAAGTGTCATGAGCGGGATTCGAACCCACGACCTTCGGCTAGATACGCCGTGAGGTTGAGATGGGAGGTTAGTGTCCGAGTGAATCGAAGTCACGAAAGCTCAAGTGGTAAAGCAGCGGCGTATTTAGCCGAAGGTCGTGGGTTCGAATCCTGTTCGCGACATTAACTTTTTCATCTCAACCAATGCCTTACATAAAGGTTCATTTCAAATATTTATCTACTTATATTGTAATTTTACCGCAAACTACAATAAATCGTTCTTCTTCTTTGATGGTATTTTCTTTTCCGGGGAAGGATCTCCATTCATTCTAATAAATTACATTAGTTATAGATATTCCTCGGGGTCACTATTTTTTTTGTTTGTTTCGGCGAAGCCATCTGCCACGCGTTGATTGCATCCCGGAAAAGAGACGCCAATCGACCAGTCGGCGGCTACCACAGGTCACTAGAGACCCTGTTTTACTGTCTTATATCATGTATTACCTTATTTACATGACTATACCCTTTTCGAGGATGTGGATACATCTACGGAAACGACTGCATTCTCTGGGAGTCCAAGTCACATTGCCCTGTGGTCCTCCGTGTACTTCAGCCTAAAGGAGCGCACCCACCAGCCAACCTACCATGTGAGACGGGCGGGGCCCCTCATCAGGGATTCAGGAAAACCGTCAATTAATTATCAAATTATTATTTCAAACTTCAGTCATCTACGACGTTTAATATTTTTATTAAATAATATTTATTATTTGTATCCTTACTAATAAATTACACACAGTTAGTACATTGATACAAATAAGGCAGTTTATCGTTCACCTTTTTTATTCACGCCGATAAATATAGAAATACAGTATATATGTCATTCATTCGTATCGGAGTGCTTGATATTACTCGGGGATCAAGATGTCTGGCTCCTCCATTCTTGCTAGTAAGTAACATGTTAACACAAAGATGTTTGTACAGTTAAAAATAATTGACTCTAAGGACCTAAGACACTGATCTGCACCGAACGTATAGGGCAGGCGGAATGTTCTTTGCACACTCAAATCGCTAAAATTTGTTATTTTGTGCTATACAGCGACTATTTCCCACGTTAAGTAGTGCCCAGGTGTGATCCTGTTACGACCTATGCGGAAACTGGCAATTCACATTTTCCATTTATACTCAGCCTTCTGCAAGCCAGGAACCTCTTTTCTAACTGTAAATCATTTTGACGTGTTTCTTTCGGTCCAGAAGATTTCCTATTCGTTTTTTATTAAATTATCTTTCTTTTTATATCTGCAGGATATTCTGCAGCGTGGGTGGTCTCATCATATATAACTTTGCTCCTTTATCTACTGGTATTCAACAATCAATATTTTTGTGTAAAATTGTATTAATTTGTCGACTATGTTGTTTATAAAGTTAAGTTATAACGCTTCGACGTTTTAAATGTAGGTGTTTTTTTTCCAAGAGGCGTACATTAGAGTAGATGAATCGAAACTGCATTAACCACCCTGGTCATCTTGTTAGGCTGGTTTTTCGACGTCAGGAAAATTAAATTTCAGCGCTAAAAAACAAAGAAAAGAAAAAAATTATTATTGTTGTGTGTGGTGATTAGTGACCGTTAATCGATATTTATTTAGAAATCGTGAGATGCGGTCTGGTGTGATGTAGATTTCAGAAAAACATTTTCTTTATCGTGCCAACGTTTCGATCTTTATTGAGATCATCTTCAGGGCCTGGGATTTACAAACATTATTTACATTTAACAAATACATCTAGGATGTGGAAAAAAGTGGATTTATACAATGCAAAAGACATTTTATATATTCAATTATATATATGTAATTGTAATATGTAAACAATGTTTGTAAATCCCAGGCCCTGAAGATAATCTCAATAAAGATCGAAACGTTGGCACGATAAAGAAAATGTTTTTCTGAAACCTACATCACACCAGACCGCATCTCACGATTTCTAAATAAATTATTATTGTTGTTGAACAACTATAATTAGTGTTTTAATTTCTTTGCTAAATGAGGATCCATGACTCTTTTCGTTTAATGTCGACGTTGACCTAGGAATTCTACCAATTACTTATTGATCCTTCTTATTGTTAACTAAAATCCCTTCTTCTGTGAGGCCTAGGAAGTCCTCGATGCCGTGTCAATATAATCTTTTTTTTCCTTCAAGAATCGTCCTTTTCCCGGTTTCTCATTACCTTAGCCTCTCGACGAAATGAGAGTCCCCCTTTTTTTAACTACCCATCACCAATCGATTTTTCCATTTGGCTTTTTACCAATTTCTCAAGATATTTGCTTAATACAAAAGTTAAAAATTCCGGGAAATAATGTTGATTGTTTCTCATTCCTTAAATGAAACGCTAGAAGGCGCTACGCTTGTTACATTCATTTAGAAAGATTATGATCGTGTTGCTGAGATAGGAATCGTTCTCTTTCTTCAACCAACCAAAAGTAGTGGTATTATATTATAGGAATCACCCCTCGTCCAGAGCCAAAATTCCATCTTCAATAGATTTACGATTATGTAAATATGTTGTCAGCAAGATTTTTTTAACTGGGTGGATACCGTGAATTGGTTCCCCTTCAGCACTGCAGCTCTGTATAGCTTATTTTACTCCTTCCTGGCTCAATTTTTGGGGGCTCGGAACACATGAGTGAATTGAGCACTTTGGGTGCTGGAATGGGGTTGGTCCCAAATTCAGTGTACCGTGTCCACCGGGCCCCTTAGTCTAAAAAAATCTTGAGACGACGGTGGGAATCGAACCCTCGACCGCGCGATCTACTAGCCGCGAGTCTGACGCCTTCTTAACCACTCGGCTGCTGAGGTCTCTAAGATCGTGAATGTAGATGAAGAATATAATTTGGCTCCAAATTCCCCCTTAAGAAGGACCCTGACAAAAGATATAAAGACTAACTTTAGCGTCATTTAGACACATTATTCGTCAAATAATTTAATATTTTAATAATTTAATATTGACTTTAATATTTTAAATATTATGAACTGCTGCGTGAGGGAGACCAATATTGAACACGTCTGGGAAATAGGTTATAATCACCTATATCCTATGCCGGCGTAATATCGATCAAAAGTACCATCAAGGTTTTAAACGAGTTTTTATGCATTATAATGTACATATTTATTTACGTTAATATATATTTATGCATGATTTTGTATAAAAGTACTTGTCTTAATTTGAATAGTGAAAGCCTATTTATTTTTTCATTCAATATTTGTCCAGCTAAAGAAAATATTCTTTCCCATGATACTGAAGTGGCAGGAATACACCATCTTGAAATAGCCAATTTGTAGAAACGGGGGTAATTAAATTTTCGTTGGTCAAACTGTGGAGAGTCAAAACTCCTTGGCAAACGTGACTTTGAAAAATATTTATCCATTTCCATTACAACTGCGGCTTTGGAATTTTTTGTCTGTTAACACATCTGCCTCGTTATAAAATTTCGCCTAAATCTTCGAAGTGGTGGGAATAGGTGCATTTTTGGCTTGAGCAGAAGATGTAGATCCGATTTCAGAGGTGTTAATTTGATTTTGTACCTGGGGGACCAAATCCCCTTGAACAGTCTCTACTTTGTTTGGATTTCTGAGTCCAGACTTTTTTGAAGCTGGGATCCAGTACAGATGATTGTGGTAGAAATTCATGCTCTTTTAGAATAAGCCTTTATCCTATTTCTTTCTGCAGCTTTCCACACACTTCCTGAAGTTAGGACGGCAAGTTAGGAATCTTTGCCTGCTCTTTGAAAAAATCATGCAAGCTTCCAGCCAAAACCGTAGGTTTGTAGTTTTTCTGCGCTAAGTTTTCTTTTTAGCTCAAAAATCTCTAAAATATTAACTGCAAGCTCAATTACAATCCACCCAATTGGTGATAGAATGGCATCTTAAATCTGCTACAAGACCGCAAGAGTTCATAAGGAATCGACGTAACATTTCATAAGTCGTGTACCAAACTTGTTGAAACGTCTTGAATTAATTTTAACTCAGGCAACATAATTTGATTTTGCACTTCTTTCAGTTAAGTTAAAGCATGTGAACTTTTTTTTGAAATGCTGAACAACTTTGCATTTGTTTATTACGTTTTCTATAGGTTTTCTCACTAATTTAACAATTACATTTGAATGTGTAATATTTAGTGGAAGTTAAGTAATGATTATTCAGATCCTGAGATGCTGTCTGGTGTGATTTCGGTTTAGAAAAACATTTTCTTTATCGTGCCAACGTTTCGATCTTTATTGAGATCATCTTCAGGGCCTGAGAGCTCAAGGGGGTCAAAAATAATATTAGTAAAATTTGCTATATTTATTCTCGTTTGTTAGATTTGTATGTTGTCTGTTACTATTACAAAAATAATCAATATCCTTACAGAAATTTATTCACCACCATCAACAAACTAATTTAAATTACCGAAAGCCATTGACAATGTATGACAAGAAATGTCTCAGAAATCTAAAAGGGGTTTAGGTTTTTTAAAGGTAGAACAGCTAGATTTTTAACGTTTTGTCTTTTTGCTTAAGTCTTTCAGAAACGAAAGACAATATTGATGGATTTATGGTTAAAAAAATCCATTTTTCTCTCCTGTAAAATCTTAAAAAATTATGTTCTGTTCACCTCTATATTTAGACTAGGGATTAAATAGATCAATTTTTGTAACGGGATGTAATAGTGTCCTGCCAATTCCCCTGAAACTTAAAGGAATGTGTTCTATGTAAATTTATTACAAATAAATCAAATCTAAATCGAAAAAATTTGTTGTGTTATGTCACTTTTCTTGTGGGTGTGCGTTCTCACAAACAATTAAGGTTTTTTAGTTGAGATAAAGAAGTCAGTGCCACGAGCGGGATTCGAACCCACGACCTTCGGCTAGATACGCCACTCCTCTACCACTTGAGTTATCGTGACTTCATTGCACTCGGACACCAACTTTCCATCTCAACCGAATTTCGAATTTTCCCTCCTTTGGTGACACTAACTTTTACATTTCAACCAATACCTTACATAAAGATTAATTAATTGAATGATCTAAACGTTGACACTATAAAGAAAATGTTTTTCTAAACCTACATTTAGGTACACCAGACCGCATCGGAAAATTCGAAGGTAGGTTGAGATGCAGAGTTGGGCAAAATCAAGTTGATGGCGTCAGTCATGATTAATTCAATCATTAGGTATGACTAAATCATACAATGATTAATTTACTCATGATTAATTCAATCATGATTAAACTTCAATGAAAATTCTTAATCATGATTGAATTAGTTAGATTTTGCCCACCTCTGGCTACAATGACCAACTTACTAAAATCCAACAAACTCCGGATAAAAATTTTGAGATGAGAGTCGTGCTCAAGACCAACTTTCAAAAAATGTTATAAACGAAAACCAAAGTTACATGATTTTTCTACATATCTATTTTGTTATAATTACAATTACAAGACCCTTAGATGGTATATTTTCCAAATAATGTAGAAATCTCTCCTTTCAAGAGGAATAAATTTTAATTCAAAGAAATATTTTTTCCATTGATCAGTTATGTAAACATATTTACTTTTAAAATTTACTTTTCAAAGCATAGCTTGTTCTAGGATTATTTTATTATAATATTATTATTATCATTATTTTTTGGCTTTTCATAACGACGTAGTTTTACTTATAATTCGAAGATTGATTTTTGTTAAATAAGGTACTGAAAGATGTTTGCTTTGATGAAATAAATTTCTATTGGAAATTTTTTTAAAAGTGACGAAGTTGTGTATTTTTCATTTTTTGAGCACCCATTGAACATGATTTATAGAAATTTAGTCATGACTAACTACATTGTGACTAAATTAGTCATGCCTCGAATTTAATTACTAGTCATGACTAATTTAGCCATCAATCACATATGATGACTAATGACTAAAATTAGTCACTTATACCAATCATGATTAACGGTCTAAGTGATCAATCGTTAATCATTAGAAATGACTAATTTTTGCCCAACACTGTTGAGATCGGAAGTTAGTGTCCGAGTGGAACGAAGTCACGAGAGCTGAAGTGGTAGAGTAGCGGCGTATCTAGCCGAAGTTCGTGGGTTCGAATCCCGCTCGTGGCACTAGTTTTTTCATTTAAACCAATACGTTACATAAAGATTAATTAATTGAAAGAAGTTATTTTGTCAATTAGACCACGAAAAGTAATGGGTTTCGATCTTTATTGAGATCATCTTCAGGACCTATGGTTCATAAACATTGTTTAAATTATACATATGTAATGTATGTAAATATTTAAATTTGAATGATGAAATCTGCTTGGATATAAGTTTACTGATCAATCAATGATAAATTGTTGAAATCGTACCTGTGCTTTCATTTTCCCTTTTTTTGCAAATTGAATAGCCTTTTAAACAACCAAACTACGATAAAAAAAAGAGAGATTAAAATTTCGTCGGCAATATTAATTTATTAGATAACAATTTATGTCAATACTAGCGATTAGGCGGGTCTGACAGCGGTAATCTCCGGATTATCACCAGGAGACAGGTGCTGGGACATGTAACTCCGCTTCTAATCTTATCTGAGCGGTGGAGCGGTGACGCGGTCGTGAGGGCTTTTAATGTTGATATAGTGCCCTGTGAGTGTGGACACAACAAATAGCCTCACACAAATGTCCGACGGGGACAAATCGTCCCACAATTGGTCCCATTCCGCTCTAACCGACCGCATCCCATTACCCTCTTCCTTCTCGGAAAAACTGCCATTTCCAAAACCATGACAACTATTTTTTAACCTGTAAACGTCCGTCGTGTACATATTATGTGATCATATCGACCCTTGTAAAATGGAAACGTGTTAAATAATAAGTTATATCAAACGCTAAGCTACAATTTAAAACATATTGAATGAATTTACATTAGATTTATGCGATTTCTTTTATTAGGAGGAAATGTAATATTGCAAGAAGTACGCTTTCGGTGTTCTTCTGACAAACGAAACCAACTAAAACGATCAAATGTAAATATATTTTTAATATGTTTCAATAAAAATATTAATCTTGCTGGTTTTTTTTTATAGGTAAGGCAGTGGATTCAGCTTATGGGATTGTGCAGTTTGGTCATTTCCGGTAGTTTTTGACTTCTTATCTTCGCTGTTTATCACTGGCTCCACATTGACTACATCCTCTGTAAGTGTACAAGTTAATGAAGAGAAGGTATCGACCATTTGAAGTTTAATTTGATGTGTGATCAGTATGATCAAGGAGTAGAATAAAAAAAATTCAACTTTGCCAAGCTTTCAACCCGGGCTTCAAAGTCATCATCAGGCCTATATTTTCAAACAAATTAACAACAATTAATTAACAATTATTTCATAAAAACAAAGTGCACAAGTAAAGCAATAACTCGTCTAAACGCACATAGACACAGCCACAAACATTTCCTAATTTTTTATATTTGAAAGGAAAAAAACATTATCGGCTATTGAGCAAATTATCTCTTTATTAAATGAAAAGGCCATTCGAGAAGAATAATATAACAAAACGATTGACCGACCTACAGCTTATTATTTTATTAAAATTTAATTATAATATTCATAAGTTTGTAAAAGTTGGTTGAAGTGATTGACACGCTATGTTTATTTTTTCTCTTTTGAAATATCATCCTTTTAATTCTGCAAACGTAGAAAATTGCTCAATTATTTTTCTTATGCTACCAAAGACTACATATAACATTTTATTTAGTTTCTTTTCGAACTGGTCGGATGTAAACGTTTTCTTCGTATCAAAAAAGAAATAATTCCAAAATCAATAATTGTTACTTAAACCAATGTTAATTTAGAGACGGATTTTTATGCAGTAAAAATTACCAAAATGCAATGATATGCAGTAAACCAGTTTTTTTACTATCATAGTAACTTTAAACAAAAATATAAATAATTAAACAAAATATATATTAAAATATTTAAAACTAAATATAATTAAAATTCAAAGTATTTAGAGTAGTATTTACATTTAAAAAACATATTTTCTCACTTACATAAATTAATTATATATTTTATACTAATTGAATATAATTAATGTTAATAAACAAGTTCTTCTCTAAATTGTCTTCCGTGAAATTGTGCCTACGGTCACTTAAAATTTGTGAGAATATTGAACGTAAGTCCTAAGACGGGGTTTTATCGGTATTCCTACAATTTTCTTTTCCCATCTTTGCGGTTTGTTTCAGTTTTCTTCGAATTAAACCGAGTTTTCGTCAACTTATTTTGTTACGTTTTTTATGCTTCCCCTGAAAACCAATATTCAAACTCTTTAAAACTAAAAATAATTAAAATTTACAAGAAGGTAGAGTTTATTTACATTTAACAAAAATATTTTCTCACTTACATAATTAAATTACATATTTTATTAATTAATCTTTATGTAAGGTTGAGATAAAAAAGTCAGTATCACTAGCAGGATTCGAACCCACGACCTTCGGCTAGATACGCCGCTGCTCTACCACTTGAGGAGCTATCGTGACTTTGAACTGGTCGATTGTAAATGTTTTGTTTTTATCAAAAAAAAATTCGGTGCACGGAATTCAAAAATCAAAAACTGATACTTGAGGCATTTTTAATATAGAGACCAAATTTTTTATACTTCCCTGAAAACCAATATAATATTTTAAATATTTTGTGCGATAAATGCAATTTTATGCAACAAACCCCTCAAATATACAATTTTATGCAATATTAATCAAATATGCAAAAATATGCTCTATAAAATTTAACCTAAGCCTTCCTAGCTACATGTTTCAGATATATAATTGATTTCCTCGTTCGTATGTAGTGGCAAACAAAATATATAACTGCATAAAAATCCCGTCTCTGCTGATGACTATTTTTTCGTATTTTTTACTTTCTATTTTGTTTATGAATAACTCGATATATTTGGATTGGGGAGGCTTTTTTACAATCTCCTTTTAATTTTTCTATTATCCCAATTTTAGCATATTTTCTTTCTGTGATGATTGGGTTATCTTTGCTTTAGCTTCTGTTCTTTTTCTGTCGTGCTTTTCGACATCGACTCAAGTCTGCGGCGTCAAGCTGGTCCAATTTTTGTCCATTAATTAGCTTTCTTGCAGAATCCATCCAAAAAATTCCTTCAAACATGCGTTATTCAAATATGCAATATTCTTCAAATAGAGAGATTTTGGAGATCGTGAGGTGCGATGAAGATTTCGAAGAACATTTTCTTTATCGTACTAATGTTTCGATCTTTTTTGAGATCATCTTCAGGGCTCAAAGTGTTTGTTTTCTGTGTAGATGTGTCATTCTTGTGTGCCGTATTGAGAGTACCAGTGAGCCATTGATGTTTTATGCTTATATGTTAAATAATTAAGTTAAAGTTCCGTTTAGACCCTAAATTCAGATTAGTAGAAGGATAGATTTATTTATTTATTTTTTCTCTTTTTAAGTATCAACCGTTTAGTTATGCGAACGTAGCAAATTGTTCAATTATATTTTATGCTAACAAAGACTACATATAACATTTTATTTAGTTTCTTTTCAAACTGGTCGAATGTAGACGTTTTCTTCGTACGATAAAAGAAATAATTTAGTGCACCGAACACAAAAATCAATAATCGTTCACTTGGGCCAATGTTAATAAATAATTATTCTGAGATTGTGAGATGCGGTCTGATTTGACGTAGGTTTTAGATAAACATTTTCTTTAATGTGCTAATGTTTCGATCTTTATTGAGATCATCTTCAGTGCTCAAAGTGTTTGTTTTCCGTGTAGATGTGTCATTCTTGTGTGCCGTGTTGAGAGTGCCCACGTTAATAAATAATGAAGTTATGTTTCTATTCTAGAAGTTTAGCAGTTGTGTTACTAAGGTCAAAATGCCATGATGAATTGAAAAAAAAAACATGTCATACTACAAAAGAAAACAAATTCTTTGCCGTTAAATATAAATTGAAACCCAAAAGTAGTACTGATTCGGAAATAAGCTCGGTCGAACGGTTAAATAATTAAGTTAAAGATTCGTTTAGACCTTAAATTCAGATTAGTAGAAGGATAGATTTATTAAATAATATTATCTATTGTTAGAAGGTCAAAGGCCGGCCGGTGGTTGTTCAATCAAAGGTAAGTCAGTTTGGTAAGAACAGATTGGTGGAGGGTAACGACGCTTCCGACTAAATGTTATTAAACAGAGGTCCGCTGTACACAATTAACTTGTCTCTCTTCTTCATCCTCTCTCCTTTTGACCAATTAACCAAGCAATATCTCCAGGCTCTCCTATTTCGACCGGAGCTTCTTATTGTATCAATATCTCACTGCCCACAATGCTTTCCTCCACGCCACAAAGAGATTTCTCGTGGTTTTCATTGTTTCAACAAAGGAAAGCATTAATTCTAGCTCGGAAAAGGCCCCTTCCTTGTATTGACATCCGCCTTTTACCTCGCTGAGTAATGAACGATGAGAACTTTGATTAAGGACGTGAAGAGTTGACAATATTATTTTCAATATTTCATGGGGAATAACTTTATAATGTAAGTGCGCGGTTAAAACAATGAATTAAAGTTGATCAAATTGTCATGAAAGTTTTTGATGATCAAAATATTTATTCCATTGTTTTCATTTAGTTGAGCTTACTACGGTTGCTAAACAAGATACTATGTTACTCGTTTATTTGCTCGTTTCACAATAACTCACTAAATCCTTCTCCGAAACTCATTGTTTCATTTGAACTCGCTTCAGAACCTTTCAGAATGACATTCGTATATCGCTTCGTCATCATCAAAGTTGTTACTCGTACTATCGCGTCACGCTCTGTCATCGTCTACCTAGTCCTGCCATAAGTTCTGTTACAATCTTTCACCTTGAAAACAAACGCCTGGCGAACCTTGCTTTCTTGCCTATTGTTTACCTTTGATATAATGCTAAATTATTTTACTCAGTTGTTATTGAGAATTAATAACGTCAAGATGGAACGCACCCTTGAACAAAACCGTCATGCCATCATCGCACTACACAAGGCAGGTAAATCAAAATCAGAGATTTTCAAGACGCTGAAATCGTTAGGAATAAATCGAATGTTTGTGTGGCGCACCATAAATCGCTTCAAAGATACTCTATCTATTAAAGACAAACCAAGGTCCGGCCGTCGTCGCTCTGTGAGGACGGAAAATGCCATCAAAGCGGTTGAAAACCGAATTCGAAGAAATCCGCTACGAAAACACAAAATATTGTCCAGAGAAATGGGGAGTTTCTTCCTGATCAATGTCGCGCATCATAAAAGACTATCTTTCGATGAGTGCTTACCGTAGAATGACGGGACAAAGGCTTACAGTATCTTTAAAAAAAAATTAGAGTCGAAAGAGCCAAGGCATTGTTGACCCGGTACGCCGATGGAGTGCATCGAATCATCTTGTTTACCGATGAAAAATTTTTTACCATCGAGGAAAACCGTCAAAATGACAAGGTTTATGCTAGAAGTTCTCTAGAAGCTCAGGAAAAAATCGAAAGGGTAGAAAGAGGCCATCATCTAAAAACTCCATTTTTGTGAGCAAGGAGTCAAAACGAGGGCGAAATTACCAAGAAGACATCCTTGAGAAAGTAGTAAAGTCCTTAAGTACTACTATTTTTTTCCGGAACTCATTGGGTCTTCCAACAGGACTCAGCTCCTGCGCACAAGGCCCGAACAACTCAGCAGTGGCTGGAGGAGAATGTTCCGGAATTCATTAAGGCTTCAGATTAGTCCTCGGGAAGCCCAGATTTGAATCCTCTGGACTACAAGGTGTGGTCCCATCTTGAGCTTATGGCTTGCCACAGGAAACACGCCAATTTAGAGAGCCTCAAGTCCGCTTTGCTGAAAGTGGTTGAGAAATTTCTTCAAGACGTGTTGCGTACTGCCAAAAATGATTGGCCCCGAAGACGAAAAGCTTGTGTGAAGGCAAAAGGTGGCCATTTCGTGTAATATTATTTTATTTCAATCTTAAAAAATATTGGATTTTTTAAATAAATTTCTTTTCAAATTATCGAGTTTCTCTATTCCCTAATGGCCCTTTTTCTTGTAACAGAACTTATGGCAGGACTAGGTAAGTTGCTACTTGCGCTTCGTGGTCTTGTGAGATGAATAAAAATTAGTACAATCAAGTCTCGCTTCGGAATCTCTACGTTGCAACTCGTATCGTGTCGTCTCGTTTCGTCAACTTGTAAGTTGTTAGTCGTATTATCGTCTTCTTGTTTCAGAACCTTCTAAAATGGCACTAATACTAGCGTACCCTACGGTCTACGTTGCAACTCGTTCTGTCGCGCCTAGATTCGACTTTTTCTAACATGGAAGTCATGGAAATCATACTATAAAAAAGTCAGTGCCACGAGTGGGATTCGAACCCACGATCGTCGGCAAGATACGCCGCTGCTCTACCACTTGAGCTATCGGTGACCTCGATCCACTCGGACACTAACTTCCCATCTCAACCCCACCTTTTGAATTTTCCCTCCTTTGTGCCATTTTTCATATTGGAATGTGGGGTTGAGATGGGAAGTTAATGTCCGAGTGGATCCAAGTCACGATAGCTCAAGTGGTAGAGCAGCGGCGTGGGTTCGAATCCCGCTCGTGACACTAACTTTTTTCTCTCAACTAAAAACCTTAATCAATTGAAATATATTAATTGGTCAAGCGGACCACTAAAACTAGTGAATCTATCAGTTAATGTTTTGCCACCGTTTACGTCGTAATCGTACAATCACAACTTCCTTCATTCGTTATTTAGTTTCGTAACTAAATTCGTTGCACTCGTACGAGCGCTCTTTAGTGCGCAATTTCTAAACATTTTAACTTTTCCGTTTTCTTTATATAGCTGACATAAAACTAAAGGCAACCAGAACTAGCCTTATATGGATAACTACTAAGAATAATTATGAAATTTTGATAATGCTTTATCTGCTTGGAGTTGTTGTTTAGCAGAAGTACGGATATTGTATTCTGTGTTATCGCGATTAATCGATGTTAAAAACGAGAATGCCAAATTTTTGATCATGTTTACTGTCAAAGTTTCATATCATTTCATTACATGCATCAGTTAAATCAGATATTTTTTTTATTGAGAAATTAGTTGGAAATACTGATTCAGGTGCATACTCAAGGACACTTTAATTGGAGGTATGTGTAAACAATCAATTTGGAAATGCAGTTCGATAATTCTGTTCTTCTTTGATAACATCACTACTTGATATTCTTGATAACAACGGAAAATTGGCAAAAGGTTTCAAAGATATTTTACAAAAATTGGAAGAAATAAAAGTTGATTTACAAAATAAATTTAATGTTTAGCTATAAAAGCATCTAATTTAGCAACATAGCACATTTGTGCACAGAATTGAGACAGTCGAATCAAAATGTACTTTTGGAGGAAATTGAAATATTTAAACAACAAGTGTCAAGTCTTCAAAGTTATAGCAAGGCAAACAATTTAATTCTATCATAGAATAATGCGATGAAATAAAAGGTCAAGGAGTGGAAGCAAAAATTATGCATTTTCTACGTGATGTTTTTAAAACTTCAGTTACTTTAAACGACGTCAATTATTTTAGAAGAATTGTTCAAAATGGCAAGTGATTACACCCATTTTTATTTAATTTGTTTCCGTCCGGAAGAAGATGGAAATCCTAAACCTTGCCAAGTATTGAATGGGTAGTGGTTTTAGATTTTTCCAACGTTATATGTACATGTGAGACGAACTAGAAAATTAATATTACCTGTGTAGGGGAAGAAATATGCAGGACAAGCTGATAATCAAGTCTACACTTTGAATCAATGGAAGAGCATGTGTCAGATTCGATTCTGGAAAAGATATTACTGTCAAACATATAATAGAAAAAGCACCAAGTTTAGACCAGTCAGGAAGGTCAAAGACAAGCACAGCGCTAGTGAGCCAATTTAAAATAAAATATTCCAAGAAGGGCTCACTTTTTCTGCAGCGAGCTGAATCAGACGTCGATTCAACTTAGAACCCAAGTTCGAACAAGTCTCTAGAATTTAGCATGACTAAGTATTTGGGAATTGATAATTCTTGGGCTAAATAAAACAAGAGAAAGCACTTAATGAGGGAATTAATGAATTACGTATAAAAAGAGGAGAAGTTGCGAGAGAGAGAGAGTGAGAGAGAGAGAGAGAGAGAGAGAGACAGAGAGAGACAGAGAGAGAGAGAGAGAGAGAGAGAGAGAGAGAAAGAATAAGAAATTAGAATGGTTTATAGATTAAACGGAAATTACTTGTTTATTTATTAACTTATTTATTTTAGTTTTATATTGTATTTTTGTAACGGTTGTCTAATACTTTTATCGTTTTTTTAGGTGTAATTATTTAATTTAACTAATTATTCTTTCTATGTAACGTCTTGGTTGAGATAAAAAAGTCAGTGTTACGAGCGGGATTCGAACCCACGACTTTTGGCTAAATACGCCGCTACTTTACCACTGGACTTATCGTGACCTCGATCCACTCGGAGATCAACCTCCCATCTCAACCCCATCTTTTTGAATTTTCCCTCCTTTTTGCCAATTTTTCAAATGTCGTGTAATCTATTTGATTCTCGGCGACAAATGAAATGCCCCCGGAGAGCTTTAGTGAAGTATACTTCATTTTGCTTATTACATCTATTAGGTTTCGTGGTCCGATTGACCAAATAAATTCTTTTCGATTAATTAATCTTTAATTAAGATTTTAGTTGAGATAACAAGTACTCGGACATCAACCTCTTTTTGCCATTATCAAATGTCGTGTAATCATGATTGGATGGCCACATCATATGTCATTCAAAAGATTTTTGAAAATGGCAAAAGGAGGGAAAATTCGAACAGTTGTAGGTTAAGATGGAGAGTTTGTGCCCTCAAGAAAATAACTCAAGTCGAGTAGCGGTGTATTTAACCGAAGGTCGTTGGTTCGAATCCCGCTCGTGACGCTGACTTTTTTATCTCAACCAAGACCTTACATAGAAAGAATAATTAATTGGAATAAGTAACTTGGTCAATTGACCACTTAAACATAAATGGTAATTATTTAATCTATTATTTTTCCGCAAACTACTACCCCGAAGATGGCAATGCCATTCGTAAGTCTTTTATGATTGAAAATTGCAAGATGTGATAATTTATTTTATTTATGTAGGTAGATGTCAATAAATGATTTTATCTTCTATCTAGTGCTGGACCTGCTATTTAGGTAAATATCTATTAAAAATATCTTCCGAAATGTGAGCTTATTCAACACGGAAGGATGAGAAAAAACTCGCATCGGCTATCAAGCAGAGAACCTTTTTGTTGAAATGCAGACAAAACAAGGTCCTGAAGATGATCTCAATAAAGATCGAAACGTTGGCACGATAAAGAAAATGTTTTTCTGAAATGTGTGGTGATTAGTGACCGTTAATCGATATTTATTTAGAAATCGTGAGATGCGGTCTGGTGTGATGTAGTTTTCAGAAAAACATTTTCTTTATCGTGCCAACGTTTCGATCTTTATAGAGTGCCTCTCGACACGACACGCAAGAATGGCACAATTACACAGAAGACAAACACTTTGAGCCCTGAAGATGATCTCAATAAAGATCGAAACGTTGGCACGATAAAGAAAATGTTTTTCTGAAACCTACATCACACCAGACCGCACCTCACGATTTCTAAATAAATGTTTTTCTGAAGCCTACATCACACCAGACCGCATCTCACGATCTCCGAATAATCATTAACTAACGGTCACTATTCACCTCACATTTCTACATGAGAAGAACGAAGAACATAGGATTCTATGAACAAATTTCAACAACATATGGACACGAAGCAAAAATTATTCTGAAGGACATCGCCAACAATGAGAAGAAACTCGCATCGGCTAACAAGCAGACAACACAAGGCTCTGAAGATGATCTCAATAAAGATCGAAACGTTGGCACGGCAAAGAAAATTTTTTTCTGAAACCTACATCACGCCAGACCGCATCTCACGATTTCCGAATAATCTTATTCAATACGTTACATTTATAAGTTATCATTATCAGACTATTTTACTTATAAAAGATTGGACTTATTTTTTTTAAATTTACGACCAATAAATATTTCTGTTGGAAAAAATACCGTTTTGTAATTTTTGTTGGTCTGTTTATTTGTGGTCTGAAGCAAAACAATTAACATCTTCATCATAATTATCCCTTTGTTTCAAAGCTTTGCATAATTAATAGGGTTTGGAGGTGGTAGTGACCGAGTTACAATCCTGAATTCTGAATGAAATACAGAGGCAGTTCCTAGTAACGCTTTATCAGTTATCTCAGGTTTTGCAATGTAACTGAACTGAAATGTTCAGAAGAAACATCCTTGTGCAGAATGAGACGGGTTAAATTTTACCTAGAAAGATAGCTTCATAAAACAGTTTTATTTAAGCATATGACTTGCAATTCGTTCCCAAAACGTCACATAAGAAAAACAGAATGCTTTTGTGTTTTCGTATGCAAAGAGAGAAAATTGGCGCTCTCGAACCTTAAATGGACCATACTTTTAGTTAAATTATATATATTTTTTTCTCTCGCATTTTATGTCATGTATGGGACTGTAATATCTGCTGAAATTACCTCGTAAACATTCTATCTTTTTATGTTTTATTAAATCACGTTAATATTTTCACGTTCTTACGGACTTTTCTGTGAATATAAGTTTTCATCTCAGGATGTTAAAAAAACATTTTGTCTTTAACTTAAAAAAAATGGTGATTTAAAACTTCACCAAAGTTTAATAAAAATTTAAAATATCATCAGATGTAGTCATAGTTTGAGTACATGGTGTACTCATTTAAACTTACTGTTCCTGCTTGCCTTATTTCCCTCATGTATTGGTTTCGTATAAAATAAAATACATTTCGGACAGAGAATAGTAATCTATTATTATCATCAGTAGCTTAGAAGTTCTACTGAGATTATCTCCGGAATCGAAGTCAAACTATACGATTAGGTTAATTGATAAAATTAATTATTTATTATGGACGTTTAGCATTGATTAAACTGTTCGGAATCAATTCAAACCGACTCTAAATGAGTGAAACTTGATCCCAATCTGTCCAGTTTGTAAATGTCTTGAGGAAAGGTATTCAATTAGAGTTGAAAAGTATTTGGCTTAAATAAAGGGAGGGCGTGTGAGGAGAGGCCAGACATATATAATTCCTTTCTCTCTCCGACCGCAAATAACTCACTAATGAGTTGCCCACCGGTTTTACCCACGCTGGTATGTTTGAATCTTTGTTTATATTTGCAGTTGTATGTTTGTTTTTCTCAATAGTATTAGTTCTGCTGTTACGGAAAAAGCAATACTTTAAAGTAAATTTTCATATAAAAACAAATATTAGTAAGAGTTTAATTAAGAAAATAATGTTAAAATGATTTTATAATTTCATATATTTCGTAGTTATATATATATTATTATATTTTTAAATTTTCCGATTTCTTAAAAACTTTATAATTATCGTAAACTTTCCTCAGCACACTTCAGTCCAAAGTAGATTCGTAAAAGCAATTATCTTTCAATTTAAGCTTTCCTCTGCTAATTGCATTAAGTTTTTCATGATTCTATTTTTTACGAGGTTTTACTAATTGCATAGATGTTTTTTACACATGGTTTCCTTCTTTCAATCGTGCATTTATTGTTTCTTCTTAAAAGGTTTTTTTCTAGAGTCGGACGAATTGCATGTTTTAAAAGACCTTTTTTGCCATATCATATCGATTCTACTATGAAAAGATCAAAAGGGATAGATTGTTATTCTTTCTTTTATTAAAAAACTTCTAACTTTCCTTTTATGAAAAATTATTATTTTAACGAGCTTGTTAAAGTGGGTGAGTTTCTTCCTAAGTCAATCCCGTTGTAACTTTTATTGAAATTTCAACTTAAAATAGACGCATAATACTTTACCATTAAGTGTTTATACAACGAATAAAATTTTCAAATAAATAAATGTTAATAAAATATAATTTAGCTAAGAAAATAATAGCTGATTTTAAAGACAGATTTTTGTATTACAAAATAAATAAAAATATGTATCAGAAAAAGAAAAATTAGGAATAATCATAATAGTGATTGCTCAGGAGGTGGTTCTGTCTACAATAAATAAAAATTATTCCTAACTCCATTGAAATACAACAATTATTACAATTTGAACAGAAGGATCTTCGGTGGGGTCACAACAGAAACGACATTTTTTTAATATTATTATTAGGTTTTATGGTCCGATTGACCAAATAAATTCTTTTCAATTAATTAAGATTTTGGTTGAGAAAAAATGGCAAAAAGGAGGGAAAATTCAAAAGGTGGAGTTGAGATTGAGTTGAGGAAGTTGGTGTCTGAGTCGATCGAAGTCACGATAGCTCAAGTGGTTAGAGCGGCGGCGTATTTAGCCGAAGGCCGTGGGTTCGAATCCCGCTCGTGACACTGACATAACTAAACAGTTGATACTTAAAAAGAGAAAAAATCAACTAAAAATAAATAAATAAATCTATCCTTCTACTAATCTGAATTTAGGGTCTAAACGGAACTTTAACTTAATTATTTAACATATAAACATAAAACATCAATGGCTCACTGGTACTCTCAATACGGCACACAAGAATGACACATCTACACAGAAAACAATCACTTTGAGCCCTGAAGATGATCTCAAAAAAGATCGAAACATTAGTACGATAAAGAAAATGTTCTTCGAAATCTTCATCGCATCTCACGATCTCCAAAATCTCTCTATTAGAAGAATATTGCATATTTGAATAACGCATGTTTGAAGGAATTTTTTGGATGGATTCTGCAAGAAAGCTAATTAATGGACAAAAATTGGACCAGCTTGACGTCGCAGACTTGAGTCGATGTCGAAAAGCACGACAGAAAAAGAACAGAAGCTAAAAGCAAAGATAACCCAATCATCACAGAAAGAAAATATGCTAAAATTGGGATAATAGAAAAATTAAAAGGAGATTGTAAAAAAGCCTCCCCAATCCAAATATATCGAGTTATTCATAAACAAAATGGAAAGTAAAAAATACGAAAAAATAGTCATCAGCAGAGACGGGATTTTTATGTAGTTGCATATTTTGTTTGCTACCACATACGAACAAGGAAATGAATTGTATATCTGAAACATGTAGCTAGGAAGGCTTAGGTTAAATTTTATAGAGTATATTTTTGCATATTTGATTAATTTTGCATAAAATTGTATATTTGGGGGATTTGTTGCGTAAAATCGCATTTATCGCACAAAATATTTAAAATATTATATTGATTTTCAGGGGAAGAATAAAAAATCTGTTAACAAAAATAAGTTGACGAAAAGTCTGTTTAATAAGAAGAAAACTGAAACGAACCGCAAAGACGGGAAGAGAAAATTCTAGGAATACCGACAAAAGAATATAAAACTCTTTCTTAAGTTATATTCAATATTCTCAGAAATTTTAAGTGACCGTAGGCACAATTTCACGGAAGACAATTTAGAGAAGAACTTGTTTATTAACATTAATTACATTCAATTAGTATAAAATATATAATTAATTTATGTAAGTGAGAAAAGATGTTTCTTAAATGAAAATACTACTTTAAATACTTATGAATTTTAATTATTTTTAGTTTTAAAGATTTTAATATATATTTCGTTCTGTTTAAAGTTAGAATGATAGTCAAAAAATGGTTTACTGCACATTATTGCACATTTCAGGGCTTTCAACTGCATATTTTGGCAATTTTTACTGCCTATATTAACAATGCCTCAAGTATCAGTTTTTGATTTTTGAATTCCGTGCACTGAATTATTTCTTTTTTGATACAAACAAAACGTGTACATTCGACCAGTTCGAAGTCACGATAGCTCAAGTGGTAAAGCAGCGGCGTATTTAGCCGAAGGTCGTGGGTTCGAATCCCGCTCGTGACACTGACTGTTTTATCACAACCAAAACCTTAATTAATTGAAAAGAAACGACAATTTTTTTAAGTTTTTGCGTAGCATTTGACGATTATATCGTCATCATCAGGGCCTATATATTTGGGAAATTATCACAGTAAGAACGTGTTATATCATTTAAACAAAACAAAATTACAAACAATTATTTCTCTTACGTTAACTTGATATCTTGAGAACAAGAACTGCATTGATAATAATGTGTGGTGTTTAGTGAGTGAGGCACTCTCAACACGACACGCAAGAATGGCACAATTACACAGAAGACGAACACTTTGAGCCCTGAAGATGATCTCAATAAAGATCGAAACGTTGGCACGATAAAGAAAATGTTTTTCTGAAACCTACATCACACCAGANGCAACGATAATGCTACTCGTGTAGAAATGTGTGGTGATTAGTGACCGTTAATCGATATTTGTTTAGAAATCACCCGGCACTCTCGACACGACACGCAAGAATGGCACAATTAAAACGCTTTGAGCCCTGAAGATGATCTCAATAAAGATCGAAACGTTGGCACGATAAAGAAAATGTTTTTCTGAAACCTACATCACACCAGACAGCATCTCACAATTTCTGAATAATTATTGATAATAATATTAACTAGAATTCGGTGGAGATCAGTATCTAAACAATGAACCGTTAATTAAAAACAATAAAACAATATAATATATAAAAAAAGAACTACAACGTGGTCATAGAGGTTACCTCGGTTAAACATAAGTATATGTACATTTCTCTTTTTCTTAAAATAAATAAAAAAATTATTTTTCCCTCAGGTACATAAGAATATCACAGTTGTAATTGGTGAAGCTTTTTTTTGAACGTACTTTATATAGACAATTCAAAATAAAAATGCCAACGTTTAAAAAAAGGGAGAGACACGATGCTTAGGTGGCTTTTCCGTTAAAAGTGATCTACAATGATTTTTTTAAAAATTTATATTAGACTGTTTTATTGTTTTTAATTAATTCCACACTGTTCATTGTTTAGATACGGATCTTAACTGAGTTTTAATTAATGTTATTATCAATGCAGTTCTTGCTCTCAAGATTTCGAGTTAAAGTAAGAAAAATAATTGTTTGTAATTTTGTTTTGTGTGAATGATATAACAGTTCTAAAAGTGATAATTTCTTAAATATACAGGTCCTGATGATGACGATATAATCGTCAAAAGCTCGGCAAAAACATAAAAAATTGTCCTTTCTGTTGTGATCTCACCGAAGATCCTTCTGTTCAGGTTGTTCAACAAGCAGGTCGATACATCATCCCATATTTAACAACAATTATTGTTTAAAACAATCCAATTTGAAAAGGACCGAGCATTAGCATAGAAATATCACATTTGACCATTGAATATATTTTATTATTATTCTTATGCAAAGTTTGCGTCAATCCTTCTTAAAGGCTCGGCAACTTATTACAGTAGAAAATAAACTTTATCGTGACGGGAAAAGACGGGAAAACAAATCTCGGCATTGACTTGGCCTTTTCCTTCTCCTTTCCTTTTCCAACCAGCGCTCGGTAAAGTTTGACAGTGAGACGAACGTTATCGCAAGTTACTTCTAGCAACGTTCAAGTACGACTTAATATCAGCTTGATTTTTTAAAGCAGTTAATTGATAAAGGAAAACTATATTTTAATAAAAAAGAACATGCAAGTAATTCACGAGTCTGTGTCTTTATTCTAACAATCGATATTTCATACACAACCTTTGAGAACTAACAATTGTTGAAAATTAACTTGGAATGATCGTTTTGACATAATAGTACATAGCACGTGAAATCAAATTAGTTTGATAGTTTTTCTCTGCAGTACTTTGTTAAACCCCACCTTCGTAGATTATATATTTTTATGATGAAATCAACATCTTTGCTTGAGCATAAAAGATTTTCTCCTTTTTGAATGAAGTGAATTTTCGATAAAAATGTCAGAAATGGTGAATTTTGTGTACCCCTTCACCTCCTAACTTTGAAAAACCGCAAAAAATGACATTTTGGGCCGATCAGGCTGGTTTTAATCTCATTCAACGCAGAAATTAATCTTCTACAGATGTAGTTTAGAGCTGTTTTACGGTCAGGTTAACGGTTTACTAACAATTTTACGAATAAGGTTAAAAAACTTGGTTTTTCATGGTTTTTTGCCTGTAGCTCGGAACTGAAGGGTTTGCGGACACAGGATAATAAGACCATTTTTACTCAGCGTTCAATTTTCTATAAGATCTGGATGTGTGGCTGAATCGATTGGGACCACTCTCTGTATATACAGAGTATACAGGGTGAATTGCTACTCGTGCTACAAACTTCTCCAGTAGATTCTTCACCCTAAAATGAACAAAAAAGTTCATATTGTCCATGGTCCGATTCTCAACNCACTGACTTTATTTATGCTCTTACCTAAGCCCATTATTATTTTATGGGGAGATTATTTGATTCTAAGCCCATGGAACGTAGTTTGGAAAAATCTCTTTAAAGTTATCACCATTTTTGCAATTTTTGAGAGATAGATCTGAAGCATTGGATAGTAAAAGATTAAAGGGAGAACGAATTATTTTTTGTTAATCAAATGTTTTGTATTCAGGTGGGTTTTGGGATAAAAAACGACTATAAACTTTGGTTTTAGTTAAACAAATATTTTAGACTACATCATAAAATATTTATGTATTATATTTCAAAAGTTAAAAATTGCTCGCCCGCAGATTGAATCTTTTATCGTTTAAATTTTATGTACTTCAATGAATTCCTAAATACATTTTTTTGAGTTTGGATAAAATCAACGATCAAAATTCTATCTATATTATCAATAGCTATTAACAGAACATTTAAACATAAAATTAGTGAACGTGCTACCCTGCTTTCGCAAAGATATTTAGTTTCACCCGGCGATATTTTGAGAGAAAAGTATGAAATAATACGAGCATTAAGAAACAATTTCGGTCGATTGATTATATATAAAATGATGATTCATTCCGGAAGAGGGCTCTTTGTAGAAGGGCTGACCCACTTTTATTGATGGGGGAGTATGCGGATTTCCTATTGTCGTATGTTCGAGTGGGTGAGGAGACGAACATGATGAAAGGGGATGCATTGTCAAGCATCCTTCTGTTTTTGCTAGAAGTCCAATAAAAGTCACGGACCAATGATTCTCTGATTACCGACATTTCTCATAACTGTTCCATGTTTTTAATGTTAATATTATATACAGTTCACCTCTGACTTGAGCTGTTTCGGGGAAATTTACTTTTATACATGTTGGTGATCGTGTCTTTTTTTTCAGGCTGAATTTCATTTATAATTTGTGATAATTGAACCAAGATATTTCTTTATTGACCGTTTTTCATGGTTCTCAAAGGGTTTACGTTGAATTAAGACATATTTGAATTACAAACACTAGAAATATTTTAAGTGGACAATGGCCATAGGAAATTCAATAAAGAAATTCACTTCTCCAACAACGCTCACGCAAATTCATAAACTACACGGGTTTCACTGAAAATGTAAATAAATTATCCTAGGAAAAAGCGACCCTTCTCAATAGGAAAAACAAAACTACCAAGTAGACTTTTAGTATGATTAGAGAAAACCCACGTCGGCCAACACTAATTATAAATATCTTTTATCACGGAAAACTGCAGAAAATAAAAAAGTGTGACGACTGGTAATAAACCGAAATCCATTTCGTTGCTGGTTAACAGCGAGAACAAGAACAATTATTAAGGTTTTATTTACATATAAATCTTAGAACATCAATTTTATGTAAGAATGTTTTAGTAGGTATTTACTTTTATAATTAGGTTTTAAAACCAATCTGAATATATGTTTGTTCTGGTATAAGATGGAAAAACTCATGACCTTGCGATCTCTATTTCAATGATTTGATAGCCTTTTCACGTTATTTGCCTTGATTTTCCTCTAATGTCTTTTGTCTCTGGTGTCGTGTATAAATACAATTCTATAATAAAAACAAACGAAATACGCCAGTAGAGAAACAAAATATAATTAATAAATATCTTATTAATTAAGGTTTTTAGTTGAGATAATAAAAGTTAATGGCACGAGCGGGAGTCGAACCCACGATCTTCGGCTAGATAATCCGCTGCTCTACCACTTGAGCTATCGTGACCTTTATCCACTCGGGCACCAACTTCCTATCTCAACCCCACCTTTTGAATTTTCCCTCCTTTTTGCCATTTTTCAAATGTCGTGTAATCTATTTGATTCTCGGCGACAAATGAAATGGCAAAAAGGAGGGAAAATTCAAGGGGTAGAGCAGTAGGCAGCCGAAGATCGTGGATTCGAATCCCGCTCATGTCACTGACTTTTTTTTCTTAACTAAAATCCTTAATTAATTGAAAGATATTATTTGGTCAAGCGGACCACGAAAACTAGTTAACGTATACGATGTACATTTAAAAAATTGAACAAGTCTCAGCAGAGGACATAATTTTTAGCATTACGAAAAATTTAAGAACGATATTCAGCACTGTTTCAAATTACTTTAAGTTTTTTCACAAATTTTTCCAATAAAAATTAACTTTTATTTTTGTCACTGCTGAAAGAAAAGTTTACCAGTATTAAGGTTTTTTAGTTGAGATAAAAAGTCAATGGCACGAGCGGGATTCGAACCCACGATCTTCGGCTAGATACTCCGCTGCTCTACCACTTGGGCTATCGTGACTTGGATCCACTCGTACACTAACTTCCCATCTCAATTCCACATTCCAATTTGAAAAACGGCAAAAAGGAGGGAAAATTCAAAAGGTGGGGTTGAGAGAGGAAGTTGGTGTCCGAGTGGATCGAGGTCACGATAGTTGAAGTGGTAGATCAGCCGCGTATCTAGCCGAAGATCGTGGGTTCGAATCCAGCTCCTGCCATTGACTTTTTTATCTCACCTAAAAACCTTAATTAATTTTAAGATAGTCAAGCAGACCACGAAACTAGTGAATTTAATAATCAATATAACATATACTGGAATAATACGTATATACGTATAATATGTAACGAAAAACCTAATCAAACTAAAAATCAGTTATAAGAGATTTTATTAATTTAGACTTTTAGATCAAAGTATTTGAAAATTAAAGCTTATATTGCTATTAAACAAGTTTTTAAGTGTTAAAATAATCACAGTCTGATCCTATAAACTCCGACAAACAATCACAATCTAATTATTAGATAAACACAACGTAACATAACGTATAATAAGAAGAAATTTACATATAAAACAAAATTCTTTTCGAGTGACTTCAATTGAATTAAAGTTGATATAGGGTCCGATAGCACTGGAAGTTCTTGCCCTGAGCGGAATACTTTGTAGACAGGTTCCTAGAGTGTATTTATCTTGAATTCGTTTCAACTGTCACTCCTTCTCACCACCTTTTAGTTGGGTGTTTTTCCTTGTATCAGTATAAAAGGTGGTACGGGGAAAGGCAGGGAAAAGTGGAAAGACTTTCACTTTTATTTCCATGTACTGTGTATACGAGATGCTTATCAACCCTTATCCCGCGGGTGTCCTTACAACTTATGCGTTTTCCCCACCTTTTTTTATCAGATTGCACGAAGAATAATTGTAGGAGGGAACATTTCTTGAGAGAGATGGAGTAGTTAAAAATTGTTTTATTCCGGAGAAAGTTCAGAATACGGAAAAAGTTATAAACAACTGGAAAGAATCTGATCAGTTGCCCTAATTGGGCGCAATTCCAAATAACTGGTAATGATAAGAGCCGTTATTCGATATTATTAAGAAAAATTGAGGGATTTATTAAACCTTATTCTGTTTATCTTAATTATTCTTTCTCCATGGAGTGTTTTAATTGGTTATGTTAAAAAATAAAGAATGCATTTTTGACTTATCAAACATTTATGAAATTAAATACAATTAATTAAGGTTTTTAGTTGAGATAAAAAAGTCAATGGCACGAGCGGGATTCGAACCCACAATCTTCGGCTAGATATGCCTCTGCTCTACCTTTTGAGCTATCATGACTTCGATCCACTCGAACACTAACTTCCCATCTCAACCCCACCTTTTGAATTTTCCCTCCTTTTTGCCATTTTTCAAATGTCGTGTAATCGGATTGGATTCTCGACGACAAATGAAATGGCCACGGAGAGCTTTAGTGAAGTTTACTTCATTTTAAATCATCAAATTCACTAATTTCGTGGTCCGCTTGACCAATTATTATATTACAATTAATTAAGGTTTTTATTTGAGATAAAAAAGTCAAATGGCAAAAAAGAGGGACAATTCAAAAGGTGGGGTTGAGAAGTGAAGTTGGTGTCCGAGTGGATCGAGGTCAGGATAGCTCAAGTGGTAGAGTAGCGGCGTATCAAGCCGAAGATCGTGGGTTCAAATCCCGCTCTTGCCATTCACTTTTTTAATCTCAACTAAAAACCTTAATTAATTGTAATATATTAATTGGTCAAGCGGACCACGAAATTAGTGAATTTATGAAATTAATGTTTGTTTAAAAAATATTATCGCATGTTGTTTGTCCCATTGATGAAATTTATATACTATTTACGAATAGAAATATTTTGAGTGAAAACCGCGTTAATGAAAAAATACCAATTTTAATTTTACTGACATTTTTAAAATTCAAAGGCAAGACCAAATTGGAACGACTATAGTTTTGTACAGTTATGCCAACATTTAGTTTCAACATATTACATTGGAATTACGCGAGTCTCAACCGATTAGGTCTAAACCCTGGATTTGTCAACAAACTTGAAAACACGACAAAACAATCATGCAGATGTAAGTAATGTAATAGGACGGGTTGATTAACAAATAAATGTATATGCATATACACTGGATCAGGTGAAATGCATCATGTCTGGAATATGCGACAATTAAAACACTAAAGCATAGCAACATCAAAAGAGCCTTGTCTACGAAGTTCCCCTTCCCAAACCAATCATATATGAAAATGCGTTGATCCTAACCAGTATATACGTACGGTAGAGGTAGAGAGAGTGATAGAGAAAGAAGAAGAAATTTGAATGGTTTATAGATTAAACGGAAAGTACTTGTTTATTTATTAACTTATTTATTTCAGTTTTATATTGTATTTCTGTAATAGTGGTCTAATTCTTTTATCTTCTTTTTAGGTGTAATTATTTAATTTAACTAATTATTCTTTCTATGTAACGTCTTGGTTGAGATAAAAACGTCAGTGTCACGAGTGGGATTCGAACCCACGACTTTTGGCTAAATACGCCCCTACTCTACCATTGGAGCTATCGTGACCTCGATCCACTCGGAGACCAACCTCCCATCTCAACCCCACCTTTTTGAATTTTCCCTCCTTTTTGCCAATTTTTCAAATGTCGTGTAATCTATTTGATTTTCGGCGACAAATGAAATGCCCCCGGAGAGCTTTAGTGAAGTATACTTCATTTTGCTTATTACATCTATTAGGTTTCATGGTCCGATTGACCAAATAAATTCTTTTCGATTAATTAATCTTTAATTAAGGTTTTAGTTGAGATAAAATGTCCACTCGGACATCAACGTCCCATCTCAACCTACAACAGTAAAGCAATTTTTAGAATTTTTAGCTATTTGTTTTCTTAAACAATTATGAAAAGGCTGATAGGCGTTTTGTTTCAAGTTTTTTCGGTTGGAGTTTAAATATTTTTATCACGGCTCACCAATTTGAGTGATTGCAATACAGATATAGTAATGATAGAGGGAGAACGAAGCTGGATTTTACGGCGCACAAGTCATCAGTTTGGGTAGGACACGCATGTCGTGTTGGTTTAGTATAATTGCCGCTCCGTGAAAGTGGAGATTGTTTAAAGTTTTTAAAATAATTGTATCATTTTGTAAAAAGAAACAATAATTCATATTAAATGACATCATAGAGATAAAACACAAATAACGAGTAAGGTAGGAGAGAGAGAGAGAGAGAGAGAGAGAGAGAGAGAGAGAGAGAGAGAGAATTTTTTGCTCTTTGATTTCCTAAGCAATTAGGAAAAGACTGATAAAATATCGTTTTGTTTCAAGTTTTTTGGTTGTTGGAGTTTAAATATTTTTATCAAAGCTTACAAGTTAAGTGATTACAATACAGATATAGTAATGATAGAGGGAGAACGAAGCTGGATTTTACGGCGCACAAGTCATCAGTTTGGGAAGGATACACATGTCGTGTTGGTTTAGTATAATTGACTCGCCGTGGAAGTGGAGATTGTTTAAAGTTTTTAAAAGAACTGTATCATTTTGTAAAAAGAAACAATAATTCATATTAAATGACATCATAGAGATAGAACACTAATAACGAGTAAGGTAGGAGAGAGAGAGAGAGAGAGAGAGAGAGAGAGAGAGAGAGAGAGAGAGAGAGAGAGAGAGGGAGAGAGAGAATTTTTTGCTCTTTGTTTTCCTAAGCAATTAGGAAAAGACTGATAAAATATCGTTTTGTTTCAAGTTTTTTGGTTGTTGGAGTTTAAATATTTTTATCACAGCTCACCAATTTGAGTGATTGCAATACAGATATAGTTATGATAGAGGGAGAACGATGCTGGATTTTACGGCGCACAAGTCATCAGTTTGGGTAACACACGCATGTCGTGTTGGTTTAGTATAATTGCCGCGCCGTGAAAGTGGAGATTGTTTAAAGTTTTTAAAATAATTGTATCATTTTGTAAAAAGAAACAATAATTCATATTAAATGACATCNAGAGAGAGAGAGAGAGAGAGAGAGAGAGAGAGAGAGAGAGAGAGAGAGAGAGAGAGAGAGAGAGAGAGAGAGAGCGCGAGCGAGAGAGAGAGAGAGAGAGAGAGAGAGAGAGAGAGAAAGAAAGAGAAAATATTCATGTATGATGCAAACCAGTTCACCAAATGCATGTACAGTTGAGCCTTTTTAGTGCAAAAAAGATATTGATACTCCTAATATATAAATAATTGAGAGAAATACTCCTAAAAGATATTTTCGGAAAATTATAATTGTTGTTAGATCACGAAATAATGAACGAATAAAATAAAAATATTTCCTATACTTTTCAAGTAATTGTTTAAATTATGCATAGACGAAATTGTGCGTAAAAGTTTAAAGTTGTTTAAAGTTTTTCAGTTACTTCTAAGTGGATTTTTTCAAATTCAGTTAGAATCTATCATACATCTAACCATTTCAATCGCATTTGGAATGCATATCGGCCGTCCTAATATATTTTCTTTTGTAACTAAAAGAGAAGTTGGCGACTAGAAAATGAATAGACAACTTTCGTACAAGTTTAGATCGAATCGAAACAAAAGTGTACGGGATAGAAAATAGCATAAGTTTGTTCCGCGACTTGACATCATTAGTCACATTACAGTAAATGCTATCGAAAACCCCTTTTTATATCTCTTACTTTCAACCGGTTCGAAATAAGAAGAAGGATAAAGGAGTAGAAAGATAAATTTAACCAAATTGGCGGTATTATGTTTAAGCTTTAATTGTGTGTGTAGAAATCTATTTAGGCTACAAAATTTCTGACACAGTTTTTTATATGTGGTGAAGATTTAGTTATGAAAGGGGACTGGCGGTTCGATATAAACCTTTCGAAAATAAAAGGATTGTCACCGTAACTCGGTTCTGTATTTGTAACTGTACATAGTTACTATTCTTGTCATGTGCACATATCTCAGGAGGAATTCTAACCTTGAAGGCGACACCTTGTTCACCGAATTCAGACCTGAGGGTGTATGTTTGCTTCAAGGGAATAACCAAAGGGAATATTCGATAAAAAAACATACTACCTTTCAACACGTATCCATTAATCTATTTCTATGTATTTCACAAATATTGCAGATAGAAACCTCTGCGATTGTTTTTTTTAGTAAACCTTGATCAAAAGCAATTTTCAGACCTCCTTGTAAACAAATTAAATATTTACAAACTTATAAAGAAAATTTAATCATTGTCTGCTTACTTCTATATTTGTAACAATCTAATAACGAAGTATTTTTTGCAATTTTTATTTAATTGTAATCTTTTTTTTTGCCTTCTTGTTCTGCCCTAAAATTGGTAAACCCTGTGTGTAGAGTTGGAGTCATGCACAGAGATTTTAATACTTTGCTTTTTACTACAATTTTTTAAAAAATCAAAGCAAAAGATAAATGCGATCTATTATAAATAAAATCTTAAGTTATACAAGTTAGATTAAACCAATTTTTATAGGTATAAGAAATTTTTGAAAATAATTTTAATAAATAAAATTAAAATATATAGTTTTTAATGTTTTTATTGTTTCAAAATATTATTTTGGTTTAAAAACATTCTAATAATTTAAAATTAGAAAGTTTAAAACTGCTTTGTTGAGCAAATCGGAAGGCACTTTAGGTTTAATAGGTTTAAACTTAAACACTTTAGTAGTTTCAGTTAGTAAGTATTAATCGCAGATTGTTTCACATTATTAATTAGTGTCTAGAATTTAGTGACCGTTAATTAATGATTATTTAGAGATAGTTAGGTGTGGTTTGGTGTGATGTAGGTCATTACACTCCACACATCAAACAATTCAACATAGTCTAAATCCGGAGCCATTAATCTCTCCTTTTCGTAATAATCCTGTTTATAACAATCGTGAAAGGCTAACCTGGCGCGAACGACAAACCATTGCGTTTGTTTCCATTTTCGGTCCCTTTCACCTGAAAAAAGCCGACTCCTCATAGAAAAATGAATGTCTATCACTAATTCCTTCCCTCCTTTCTTCAAAATCAAACATATATAAACAAAAAACATTTATATCTCACTAACATTCTCAACGCGACACACACACACTCTTTGAGAGAGTACAAATACTTTGACTAAAATTTCCAGCATTGTACAAGTTCATTTTTTCACATCCTACATTTTTGTATCTTTAGGGCCTGGGATTTATAAACATTGTTTAAATTTTAGAAATACATGTAGGATGTGAAAAAATAAATTTATACAATGCTAGACATTTTAGATTTAAAAAAAGTAATTTATACAGAGTTAGAAAATTTTAGATTAAAAAAAATGAATTTATACAATCCTAGAAAATTTTAGGTTGAAAAATGATTTTATACAATGTTAGAAAATTTTAAGTTCAATCGAAGTATTTGTACTCACTGAAAGTGTTTGTTTTCCGTGTAGAGTGTCATTTTTGTGTGTCGTGTTGAGAGTGCCAGTGAGATATTGATGTTTTATGTATACAGGGTGTCCCAGTTCCTTCTGACGAAACTCAGGGAATCGATTCTACTCTTCGTTCGGAGCAAAAAATGCCCAGGAGAAAATTTTCGGAACGTTCTCTATTTTGAAGATATTCGTCAATTTAGGTTTTTTCAACTTTTCACTACCTTACCACATAAAAACGCTTACAACTTCCAAAATGTTGAGACTACAATAAATCCAATTACACCATTTGAAAGAAGAAATTTGCTGTAAAAGATATCTACTTGCAATAATTTGGATGATGTAAAATGCTAGCCAATATCAGTTGGAACATGTCAAAATTACAAAATTTAAAATTTTTGTTATTTTGGATACTGAGGTTACAAAAAAATACCTACAACTTGTCAAATTTCACAAAAATTTCTTCATCTAATATGCTTTACGTTCATATATACAGGTTTTTAAATAACGTTCTAGTAGAGTTGAAAAATAACAGTTGAAATTTGACAAGTTGTAGGTATTTTTTGTAACCTCAGTATCCAAAATAACCAAAATTTTAAATTTAAAAGAGGTGGGGAAGAAAGTCGGGAATAGAAAGACATTTTATAAATAAAACTTTGAGTGAGTACAAATACTTTGATTGAATCTAAAATTTTCTTGCATTGTATAAATTCATTTTTTTAATCTAAAATTTCGAGTATTGTATAAATTAATTTTTTAAATCTAAAATTAAATTATTTTATAAAATGTCTTTCTATTCCCGACTTCCCTTCCCACCCCTTCAAAATCCATTTGTTATTTAAAATTTTCTAGCATTGTATAAATTCATTTTTTTATTTACAATTTTCTAGCATTGTATAAAATCTTTTTTTGAATCTAAAATTTTGTAGCTTTGTATAAATTCATTATTTTCATTAATCTAAAATTTTCTAGCATTGTATAATTTTTTTCTAAACTAAAATTTCTAGTATTGTATAAATTCATTTTTTCACATCCTACATGTATTTGTAAAATTTAAACAGTATTTATAAATCCCAGAGCCTGAAGATGATCTCAATAAAGATCGAACCGTTTGCACGATAAAAAAAATATTTTTTACACCTAAGTCACACCATACCACATCTCACGATCTCGAAATAATAATTAATAGATTTTTTAAAAATTGTTTTCGTAATTAAATGCATATATCTTGGTGTGCCTGGTAGTGGGTTTGTATTTGCTATAGAACAAGAAACCCCATCTAATTGGAAGAATTAAACTGACGTTTGTGATAACGCACACCCACAAGAAAAGTGAGATAACACAACAGATTTTTTTTCCGATTTAGATTTGATTTATTTGTAATACATTTACATAGAACACATTCCTTTAAGTTTCAGGATAATTGGCAGGGCACTATTACATCCCGTTACAAAAATTGATCTATTTAATCCCTAGTCTAAATATAGAAGTGAACAGAAGATAATTTTACAAGAGAGACAAATGGACATTCACTTTTTTTAACCATCAATCCATCAATATTGTCTTTCGTTTCTGCAAGACTTAAGCGAAAACTCAAAACATTAAAAATGTAGCTGTTCTACATTTAAAAAACAACCCCTTTTAGAGTTTTGACACTTTTCTTGTATACTGTCATTGGCTTTCAGTAATTTAAATTAGTTTGTTGGTGGTGGTGAATAAATTATTATTTTTATTAGGGTATTAATTTTTTTGTAATAGTAACAGACAACATACATACCTAACAAACAAGGATAAATGTGGCAAATTTTACTAGGATTATTTTTACCCATTTGCACATCTTATGTGTATTTGTGTAATTTAAACAATGTTTATAGCTCTCAGGCCCTGAAGATGATCTCAATAAAGATCGAAACCTAGCCACCTTTTGAATTTTGGGGTTGAGATGGGAAGTTAGAGCCCGAGGGGATCGAAGTCACGATAGCTCAAGTGGTTGGGTAGCGGCGTATCAAGCCGAAGGTCGTGGGTTCGAATCCCGCCCGTGACACTGACTTTTTATCTCAACTTAAAAACCTTAATTAATTGAATGTTATTAATTGGTCAAGCGGACCACGAAAAATAGTGAATTTAATTATTAATTACCTATCTTGCATATTCGTAACAGTATGAACTAATTAAAAAATCATGTAAAAATCAATAGACTTTGCTTAAGAAAGCACAGATAGATTTAAAAAGGACAAATTAACAAACAAAACTTCCAAAGTTTAAATAGAAGCAGTTCCTAGAATTTTAAATGTGAGCTTTTTGAGAATTAATCTAAATTATTTTGTTGTTTTCTTGTTTTCTTGATATTTTCCATTGTGAATAATTTTNTATTTTGTTTTTTTCTTGTTTTCTTGATATTTTCCATTGTGAATAATTTTTAGTATTTAAACCCGCGTTTAATAATAAAATAATCTTTAATATTTCGAAAAATCATTGAATAAACTCCATTTTTTACCATTCGGCTTCCACCATTTAAAATGTAATTAACTTATAATATTTACAATCCTTATGAAGTTTATCCATCTACATGATACTAGTGTCCAATACGTCATAGTTAGTGATGTGTGGTAGTCTGTGAAGGCGATCACTTGTCAGTTCTGCCTATTCGGTCATCCATCAGAGAATGTTTGTATAATTATAGTTATAAATCGTATGTAATCTATGAGATTGCGATTCGTAATCAACGTTCTACTCAATATCCTGTTCCTATAACACATGAGGAAAGGCAATCAATAATTAGAGTAGTATGACAAAAGTTACTACCAAATTGGCACACAGCATGCAGTAAAACAATTTGCGTTTAGTATCCACATTTTAATAATTGTTTAGACGGTACAAGCTTTGTGTGTTGAAATTTAATTTTGAAAAGAAAGAAGTAACCGTATTTGAAAAAGAATGGTCGAAGGAAATGAGAGCTGGGGGTGTGAAATTGAAATGGCATTCAAAGGGTCTTGGAAATTAGCTTAATTTCGGCTTTGTGCGACGCGAGAGTTTTTAGTTTCAGCAGAGGATTCTCCGGATTTTTCCCCTTTCTACAGCAGGGGTGCTACTTATTCGAATTTTCTTTTGTTCTCCAAAAGGATTCCCGAGGTGCTAATTGGAACTAATGAGTATTATTAGGCCAGCAGAGTGAGCGGATCCTTTGGGTGATTTAGTTGCCTAATTATAGAAGAGGCTGCCTTGTTGATATACTGCCACCCTTGCTGACCTCGCCCCAACCCTTAACGTGGTTTAATGTTTTTTGAAAAATGTAGACAAGTGGAAAAATCGGATTTCATAACAAACGTTTTCAAGACATATAACAGATTGCTTTTAATCTTTTGTCGTGCGAATTTTCCTGTATATTTGTTAGCGCGATTAGCGAACAAGTTAAAGGTAAATGGCTTAAAGGGTCGGTATTAGATCAAGAGAGGAAAGGGTCGGCGTCCCTTTACTCCTAATCAAATCCACGGCAATGATCTCTGAGTAAATGCCATTTCATCTAAATGCCAGCCCTGTTACATTGCCAATTAGCCATCCTAGGACGGCGCCTGTCCCTTCCTTTCACAGTCGTCGACCTGACTTAGTTACCCAATTACAAACTTGACGTCAGCCGATCTCAACTCGGTACAACACACTCGGCTTTGAAAAGGAGCAAATTTACTTGATAGTCTGCTTTACAAATGGCTCCCATTAGTCCAACATTCCATCTTAAGTTTAAAACATTTAGTCTATTTATCTGTAATTTTCAACCCTTTCAAAATTTACCATGATTTCCAAATCAAAACGCAAGAGTGCATCTTTTCATTGTGTTTTGTTGAAATTTTTAATCCTTTTGGGTTTTTCTAAAGATATAAGTCGTTTATTTATTAATTTTACGTACAGTATATGGTAACTACGTGGATCTACTCAGAAAAAAGATTTAAAGATAAAAAAAGAAAAAAACAAATTTTAAAATAAGGTTAATCCTTTTAATTAACTGTAACAAACAAATTGATATGAACGTGAAGGAGGTGATGGACTTTGGAACTCGTGGGAGACAAAAGTACAGAACGGCTAAAAGGCGGTGGACAGAGGACTTTCCATTGGGAGACTGCGAACAAACCATCTCAAACGTAGCTGCTTCAAATTGGCTCGTAAAGAATCATCTTATGAGAAATCATCAGGAAAACGGAAAATTGTGAGTATTTTCCCATTCCATATTTCCTTAATTTTATTCCTTGGGGGGGATTGCGCATACATAAATATTATGAATTCATTTATTTTTAACAATGGTTTAAATACTTCTAAATTATATTTTAAGTTTTTTTTATATTGTTTCAAGAAGAATTGATTTTATTTTTTTGTAAAAATTTAAGTTTAAAGATTCAATTTAAACGAAAGAAGAGTGTAAATATAATTTTAGAAAAGAAAAATTGGATTGAATAAATTCTGTTTCCCTTACAGTGCCTTTTATTTTTAATTTTTTTCTTTTATTAAAGGAATAGTAAATAATAAAAAAATTACAATTATTAGTTAAAATTGTATTTTAATTTCTTCATAAAAAAGACCCTAAAGTCTAACATAACGAAAGAAATAGAAAACATATATACATGAATTTACAAACAATAAAAACTTATTTAGTATGAAAGAAATTAAGCCAGTTGTACATAAATGGCCAACTGAGGAACTTGAGAGAAAAGAACTTATGATTCTCTCTAGATTGCGAATAGGTCATATCAGGCTAATCCATAATAGGCTTTTAATAGGCAACAACCGTCCAAATTGTCCTCGATGTACGCGAAGTGGAGAACGCACCATTTTGACAGTAAAACATATTTTGGCCGACTGTCCCACTTTACAACCCTTTAGGCAAAGGCTCTACCTTTCCAGTGATTTACAGGAGTTACTGGGTCCCCAGTGTTTCTTTCGAAGAGCACTTTTCAGCTTCCTCAAATTTATTGGAATTTATAATGAGATTTAGGCCTTTTCCCAAATTGTTATACCACTGAATGCCTGCTAATGTTTGAATAAAAGTTGTGCGTGCAAGATGTCTTTTTTCAGAGGTTTTTGAGGCTGCCGGAGCGGAAAAATTAAATGGAAGAAAACACAAATTGCGGGGGAATAAACTGCAATGCCCAAAATCGTAATTTAAATAAGAAAAATAGCTCCCTCCAAAAAAAAA